>NW_916246.1:0-1722 GCF_000209065.1 Trypanosoma cruzi
GCTCGAAAACGATTAGCCGAGTGCAGCACCCGTGTGGGCAACAGCTCGCGAAATCCTCCAAGCAGCGGATAATTCAGGGTTGTTTGGTGTCCAGTGTGTGAACACGCAAACAGATATTGACAGAGACTGCCTCTGACTCCCACCATTCACAATTGGAAACAAAAATTCAGACCACAACGTGTGATGCAGCAGCCGCTCGAAAACGATCAGCCGAGTGCAGCACCCGTGTGGGCAAGAGCTCGCGAAATTCCTCCAAGCAGCGGATAGTTCAGGGTTGTTTGGTGTCCAGTGTGTGAACACGCAAACAGATATTGACAGAGACTGCCTCTGACTCCCACCATTCATAATCGGAAACAAAAATTCAGACCACAACGTGTGATGCAGCAGCCGCTCGAAAACGATTAGCCGAGTGCAGCACCCGTGTGGGCAACAGCTCGCGAAATTCCTCCAAGCAGCGGATAGTTCAGGGTTGTTTGGTGTCCAGTGTGTGAACACGCAAACAGATATTGACAGAGACTGCCTCTGACTCCCACCATTCATAATCGGAAACAAGAATTTAGACCACAACGTGTGATGCAGCGACCGCTCGAAAACGATTAGCCGAGTGCAGCACCCGTGTGGGCAACAGCTCGCGAAATTCCTCCAAGCAGCGGATAGTTCAGGGTTGTTTGGTGTCCAGTGTGTGAACACGCAAACAGATATTGACAGAGACTGCCTCTGACTCCCACCATTCATAATCGGAAACAAAAATTCAGACCACAACGTGTGATGCAGCAGCCGCTCGAAAACGATTAGCCGAGTGCAGCACCCGTGTGGGCAACAGCTCGCGAAATTCCTCCAAGCAGCGGATAGTTCAGGGTTGTTTGGTGTCCAGTGTGTGAACACGCAAACAGATATTGACAGAGACTGCCTCTGACTCCCACCATTCATAATCGGAAACAAAAATTTAGACCACAACGTGTGATGCAGCGACCGCTCGAAAACGATTAGCCGAGTGCAGCACCCGTGTGGGCAAGAGCTCGCGGAATTCCTCCAAGCAGCGGATAGTTCAGGGTTGTTTGGTGTCCAGTGTGTGAACACGCAAACAGATATTGACAGAGACTGCCTCTGACTCCCACCATTCACAATCGGAAACAAAAATTTAGACCACAACGTGTGATGCAGCGACCGCTCGAAAACGATTAGCCGAGTGCAGCACCCCGTGTGGGCAAGAGCTCGCGAAATTCCTCCAAGCAGCGGATAATTCAGGGTTGTTTGGTGTCCAGTGTGTGAACACGCAAACAGATATTGACAGAGACTGCCTCTGACTCCCACCATTCATAATCGGAAACAAAAATTTAGACCACAACGTGTGATGCAGCAGCCGCTCGAAAACGATCAGCCGAGTGCAGCACCCGTGTGGGCAAGAGCTCGCGGAATTCCTCCAAGCAGCGGATAGTTCAGGGTTGTTTGGTGTCCAGTGTGTGAACACGCAAACAGATATTGACAGAGACTGCCTCTGACTCCCACCATTCATAATCGGAAACAAAAATTTAGACCACAACGTGTGATGCAGCAGCCGCTCGAAAACGATTAGCCGAGTGCAGCACCCGTGTGGGCAAGAGCTCGCGAAATTCCTCCAAGCAACGGATAGTTCAGGGTTGTTTGGTGTCCAGTGTGTGAACACGCAAACAGATATTGACAGAGACGCCTTGACTCCCACCATTCACATCGGAAACAAAT
>NW_916248.1:0-1723 GCF_000209065.1 Trypanosoma cruzi
TCCAAACCACAGGATTCAGTGCTGAAGTTAAACCATCAAGGGTACCCCCACGCGCACCGTTGGATTAAAGGAACTGGAAGGCGGTGTCACGAGGATTCCGATGGAGTACGGGGTGCTGTACCTACCGGCGGTTGAAAACTTTCCGCTGGTGGACGGCTTTTTCTTTGTGAATTCGCCGCGGAAGACGCTGGTTGGGCTGCAGATGACTACGGCGAGTGCGCACCACACGATAACCAGCACCGTGAAGCAGTTCACTGAGCGCCTATCGGCATATTTTAATGATTGGGAGGAATTATCCCGAGACATGTCGTGGGAGATTATTTATATACAGCACGAAATCAGCAAAAAGATAACAAAATGGCAGAAATGTAATTACGTCAATCCCAAGAATAAAACCGACGCTGAAAAAAAAATTGTGGCGTTCTGGGACGGAAAGGTACACCAATACCAGTTTGTGTTAACACCTGATTTTGTAAATAAAATCCGAGAAATGGGAGCACAATAATCTTGGGGGAAAGGGATAGGGAAGAAAGTTAGGGAAATAATTGGGGAGCAAAGTGCATTTCGTTCTGGTAAACATATTAGGAAGTGTTTTAGCGATTATTAAATTTTTTTTTTTTTTTTGTGGCCACCGGGTTTATTCAGAGAGTTTCTTGTGCGAGAGAATCATCATGATTCACAGTGCCACAGCAATAAAGTTCTTCTATTTTACTTTTTTTTCTTAAAGAGTCCATTGCCATTAGAAGCTTCTGCGAAATATGAAGGCCGCAGAATTCTTTTGTATTTTCATGGGATTTTGTGAAAAGAATGCTTCTGAGGTTGACTGGCTGCCCAAATAAATTCATATCTCGCACAAACGAAGACATCTCTTCACAAATTTTTCCTCTTCTACCGCACTGTCTTTTGGGAGACCGCGATTGAGGGAGTCAGGGTGCCGACAGCTGCCAGACGAAATTGTTTTTTTTTTATCTTTCTTATTTTTTATTTTTACAACCATACCAGATTCCTGCATGTTGATTGAAAGGAATGGCAGTGTTTTCTTTTACACGGCGACGGGGTGCAGCGACATTGGCGCATGTTGGACTTGGCACGCCAGCATGGCGAGATACAGTTGCATTTCACCTTCTTTGATGAAAACAGGCCGTTGGATGCGGTGGTGACTGTCGCTGCAACCATGACGTGTTTACGATTGGTTTCAGCAAAGATCGCCGAGCACTGGGAGGATTCGACTCATGCGGGGCACTTGGCGAACCGCCGGGCATGTCAATTACCAAATTGTGGGTTCAAGTGCTCCTGCCCATGAGTTGGGGGCAAGCAAGGGCTGACCATTGAGAAAATGCAGAGATAAAAGTCGGACAACGCAGTCGCGGACGTGCAGAATCGAGGCGCGCAGCTTCAACATTAAATGGAGGAAGCGAATAACCACTTTTCGGCACGTGCGTCCAACACTGCGGTGGCGGACGGTCTTTTTGCGCAACGAGAATCGGCGCTTGCAGGGCGCAAAAGCCAATTGGAGACAACCCCTTCCCCAACTCCAGGAACGAGAGGCACGTATCGGTTCCTTGGAAGCGCGGCTTGCAGCTTGGGGTGCCGATACGCCCGGACGGCGGGGAGTTCCCTCTTCCAGAAGAGGGCCGCCAGATGCGCTCGCGCACGGGTCCGAGGATGGCGCAACGACACCACCCCACCACGAGCGTTTGATGGCTGGGGGCGCGTCAGCATC
>NW_916250.1:0-1724 GCF_000209065.1 Trypanosoma cruzi
CCTCCGCCTGCTCGCTCACCTCCTGCAGCCCACGCGTCTTACCCTCGTCCTCCGCACGCAGCTCCTCGTTCTCCGCACGAAGCTCCTCCAGCTGCCGCTGCAGATCCTCCGCCTGCTCGCTCACCTCCTGCAGCCCACGTGTCTTATCCTCGTCCTCCGCACGCAGCTGCTCGTTCTCCGCACGAAGCTCCTCCAGCTGCCGCTGCAGATCCTCCGCCTGCTCACTCACCTCCTGCAGTCCACGTGTCTTATCCTCGTTCTCCGCACGAAGCTCCTCCAGCTGCCGCTGCAGATCCTCCGCCTGCTCGCTCACCTCCTGCAGCCCACGCGTCTTATGTTCGTGCTCGCCGCGCAGCTCCTCGTTCTCGGCACGCAGCTCCTCGTTCTCCGCACGAAGCTCCTCCAGCTGCCGCTGCAGATCCTCCGCCTGCTCACTCACCTCCTGCAGTCCACGTGTCTTATCCTCGTTCTCCGCACGCAGCTCCTCGTTCTCCGCACGAAGCTCCTCCAGCTGCCGCTGCAGATCCTCCGCCTGCTCGCTCACCTCCTGCAGCCCACGCGTCTTATGTTCGTGCTCACCGCGCAGCTCCTCGTTCTCGGCACGCAGCTCCTCGTTCTCCGCACGAAGCTCCTCCAGCTGCCGCTGCAGATCCTCCGCCTGCTCACTCACCTCCTGCAGCCCACGCGTCTTATGTTCGTGCTCACCGCGCAGCTCCTCGTTCTCGGCACGCAGCTCCTCGTTCTCCGCACGAAGCTCCTCCAGCTGCCGCTGCAGATCCTCCGCCTGCTCGCTCACCTCCTGCAGCCCACGTGTCTTATCCTCGTCCTCCGCACGCAGCTGCTCGTTCTCCGCACGAAGCTCCTCCAGCTGCCGCTGCAGATCCTCCGCCTGCTCACTCACCTCCTGCAGTCCACGTGTCTTATCCTCGTTCTCCGCACGAAGCTCCTCCAGCTCCCGCTGCAGATCCTCCGCCTGCTCACTCACCTCCTGCAGTCCACGTGTCTTATCCTCGTTCTCCGCACGCAGCTCCTCGTTCTCCGCACGAAGCTCCTCCAGCTGCCGCTGCAGATCCTCCGCCTGCTCGCTCACCTCCTGCAGCCCACGTGTCTTATCCTCGTCCTCCGCACGCAGCTGCTCGTTCTCCGCACGAAGCTCCTCCAGCTGCCGCTGCAGATCCTCCGCCTGCTCACTCACCTCCTGCAGTCCACGTGTCTTATCCTCGTTCTCCGCACGAAGCTCCTCCAGCTCCCGCTGCAGATCCTCCGCCTGCTCACTCACCTCCTGCAGCCCACGCGTCTTATGTTCGTGCTCACCGCGCAGCTCCTCGTTCTCGGCACGCAGCTCCTCGTTCTCCGCACGAAGCTCCTCCAGCTGCCGCTGCAGATCCTCCGCCTGCTCGCTCACCTCCTGCAGCCCACGCGTCTTATGTTCGTGCTCACCGCGCAGCTCCTCGTTCTCGGCACGCAGCTCCTCGTTCTCCGCACGAAGCTCCTCCAGCTGCCGCTGCAGATCCTCCGCCTGCTCACTCACCTCCTGCAGCCCACGTGTCTTATCCTCGTCCTCCGCACGCAGCTGCTCGTTCTCCGCACGAAGCTCCTCCAGCTGCCGCTGCAGATCCTCCGCCTGCTCGCTCACCTCCTGCAGCCCACGTGTCTTATCCTCGTCCTCCGCACGCAGCTGCTCGTTCTCCGCACGAAGCTCCTCCAGCTGCCGCTGCAGATCC
>NW_916251.1:0-1724 GCF_000209065.1 Trypanosoma cruzi
CAGCGTCACGGCACTCTTTTTGCCATGCACACCGCAGATATTTTCTATAAGGCATGCGAATTGCACTCTTTTTTTTTGTGTGGGATTACCGTGATGCATCGCCGTTGCGGTGTGTATGATTTGGGTTTTTGCGTGTGGCCGTTGCTGCACCGAATTCTCTTCCCACTTGTGTCTGTGTTTGTATGTGTCAGGGTTTATGCCCGCACGTCCTTTTGTCAAGTGTGTGCGGTGACGGCGGTGCCACAGGGGTTGCGGGGCCGTGGCGAGCGGGATGCGTGGACGAACCCTCCGCGCGCACCACGTTGTTGTTATTGTTTGCGCTTTAAAACACTGTGCTGGGTGAATGTCACCCACTTGCCGTCGTTGTGGTGTGCATCGCACGCTGTGCCGTCACACTGTGTGGATGACTCTATTGCTGTGGCTGTCAGTCATGCCTGTGACCCTTGTTTCTTACTCTTATTCCTTTTTTTGTTTGGTGGTTAGTGTTCGGCTTTAACTCAATCCAACTACGAAAACAGGTATATAATCGATACTCACGCAGAAGAGAACAATAAATCGTCTTCTCTCAGGCGCGGAATTCAACGAAGGTGGCTGAAGGATGTACGTGCTGAAGGGATGCTACGAGTCTGTGTACAATGCGAGTTGGCACCATGTGGTGGAAGTCCCTGACGGCGAGGGGACGGGAATGGAGGTGCATGAGGGTGAACCACCGCACTCATGGACGTACAAGGCAGTTGGCCGAACTCTCGAAAAGGATGACGGTGTGCGGCGATCCGGTGCAGCACTTCCCAGGTTGATGGTGCTCACCTCGGACAAGGAATGGCCGTACACGTGGGCGGGGGCTGAACATATTTTTGACTGCTGTGTGAACTGTGAGGTGGATCGAGTGTGGCAGATCGTCAAGGGCGATCTCACCGAGTGGTTCAGCCCTCACCGTCGGACCCTGTTTTCGCCCAAAAAGCGTGTGTTGATTGGGACGCCCGGGATCGGGAAATCGATGAATGCCGGCTCGTACCTCCTCTACCAGCTGCTGCACTACGATGTGGAGAAACTCCCAATGGTTGCGTACATTATTAAGGAATCAGTATACCTGTTTGACAAGACTAAAAAAACGGTATCAGAACTCGGGAGCGAGTACGCTTTCGTGAATCTTTTGAAAGATTTCACTCGACGTGGTGTGAAGGGTTATGTTATCTACGACTTTGCAGAACTGGAGAGGGGACCGCATCCTGGTTTACCTTTCACTCTGTGGGGCATGATTCTGGTGACACCACCGGAAATAAACAACTTTCAAGGGTGGATGGATCAAAATGGAGCAATGAGAATCGCAATGAATTGCCCCGATGAGAGCGATGTGAGGGCATTATGCGTTTGGATGAAGCACAATGAGCCAAGGGAACAAGGTGAATACTGGAAGCAGGTGAAGGAACGCATGGATGAAGTGGGACCGATTCTTCGCGTCATCTTCGACACGAACAGATTTAAAAATCGGAAAAACGATATCGACCAAGTCATAAATGCTGTTGACAGTTCCAATGCTGAGCATTACGTTGGCGTGATGAGTGACAAATTATGGAATGCTGTGAATGCGTCTCAACTTGTGCAAATTGTCCGAGTGAGAAAAGATTCAAGGACTGAAAGATATCTCAATTCTCCAGCCTCCCGTGTGATTGCCAACAAAATTTATATTCATCTATCGACGAAAATGCGTTTTATGGAAATTT
>NW_916252.1:0-1725 GCF_000209065.1 Trypanosoma cruzi
TGCAGCAGCCGCTCGAAAACGATCCGCCGAGTGCAGCACCCTTGTGGGCAGGAGCTCGCGAAATTCCTCCAAGCAGCGGATAGTTCAGGGTTGTTTGGTGTCCAGTGTGTGAACACGCAAACAGACATTGAAAGAGAGTGTCTCTGACTCCCACCATCCATAATTCGAAACAAAAATTTAGACCACAGCGTGTGGTGCAGCAGCCGCTCGAAAACGATCCGCCGAGTGCAGCACCGTTGTGGGCAAGAGCTCGCGAAATTCCTCCAAGCAGAGGATAGTTCAGGGTTGTTTGGCGTCCAGTGTGTGCACACGCAAACAGACATTGAAAGAGAGTGCCTCTGACCACCGCCATTCATAATTCGAAACAAAAATTTAGACCACAGCGTGTGGTGCAGCAGCCGCTCGAAAACGATCCGCCGACTGCAGCACCCTTGTGGGCAAGAGCTCGCGAAACTCCTCCAAGAAGCGGATAATTCAGGGTTGTTTGGCGTCCAGTGTGTGCACACGCAAACATACATTGAAAGAGAGTGCCTCTGACTCCCGCCATTCATAATTCGAAACAAAAACATAGACCACAACGTGTGGTGCAGCAGCCGCTCGAAAACGATCCGCCGACTGCAGCACCATTGTGGGCAAGAGCTCGCGAAATTCCTCCAAGCAGCGGATAATTCAGGGTTGTTTGGTGTCCAGTGTGTGCACACGCAAACATACATTGAAAGAGAGTGCCTCTGACTCCCGCCATTCATAATTCAAGACAAAAATTTAGACCACAGCGTGTGGTGCAGCAGCCGCTCGAAAACGATCCGCCGACTGCAGCACCATTGTGGGCAAGAGCTCGCGAAATTCCTCCAAGAAGCGGATAATTCAGGGTTGTTTGGTGTCCAGTGTGTGCACACGCAAACATACATTGAAAGAGAGTGCCTCTGACTCCCGCCATTCATAATTCAAAACAAAAATTTAGACAACAGCGTGTGGTGCAGCAGCCGCTGCAACTTGGATAATTCGACACGTCGTCCCGTATCTAACGTCCGGGGCAGCCGCTGCAACTTGGATAATTCGACACGTCGTCCCGTATCTAACGTCCGGGGCAGCCGCTGCAACTTGGATAATTCGACACGTCGTGCTGTATCTAGCGTCCGGGGCCACCGCCCTACCATTTTTTATTTCTTGCGGCGGCCAACCCCGGCAGTAAGGACAAAAAAAAGAATCGCGTTTTCTTTAATGTTTTTCCTGTTTGGGGGCGGGGATCTTTGTTTTCTATGATTGTCTCTTTTTTTTTGTCTGTTCCAGGTTGGTTTTGAGGACGCTTGATGTGCCTGCTGGGTGATCGCCGGCTTTTTTATTGGTGATTGCGTATTTTTGGCTTACCGGTGTGCCGCTCAGCGCCATTTTGTTTTACTTCTTTTCTGCTTATTGGGGCGTGTTGTTATTCGTCACGCGTCAGCACACACCGAGCAACATGTCAAAAAAAAAAAATGCAGGTTTTTTCCCCCTCGCGAGGGCCTCGGCAGCCACAATCCTGTGCGTGCGTGCATTCTCAGCGTTTTAAGCACGGCATGTGTGTGCATGTGTGTGTGTGTTTGTCAGCGCCTATACTTGCAGAGCAGCTGTGCGCCACAAGAGAGTCTGAAGAAAGCAACGGCAGAGAGAGGCAGATAAGCACACACGCAAATTACTCATATCATCACACACACACACACGCAGCCGCGGAATGGGTGCACTCAA
>NW_916254.1:0-1726 GCF_000209065.1 Trypanosoma cruzi
GCCAAACAACCCGGAACTATCCGCTGATTGGAGGAATTTCGCGAGATCTTGCCCACAAGGGTGCTGCACTCGCCGGATCGTTTTCGAGCGGCCGCTGCACCGCACGTTGTGGTCTAAATTTTTGTTTCGAATTATGAATGGTGGTGGTCAGAGGCACTCTCTTTCAATGTCTGTTTGCGTGTTCACACACTGGACGCCAAACAACCCGGAACTATCCGCTGCTTGGAGGAATTTCGCGAGATCTTGCCCACAAGGGTGCTGCACTCGCCGGATCGTTTTCGAGCGGCCGCTGCACCGCACGTTGTGGTCTAAATTTCTGTTTCGAATTATGAATGGTGGTGGTCAGAGACACTCTCTTTCAATGTCTGTTTGCGTGTTCACACACTGGACGCCAAACAACCCGGAACTATCCGCTGCTTGGAGGAATGTCGCGAGATCTTGCCCACATGGGTGCTGCACTCGGCGGATCGTTTTCGAGCGGCCGCTGCACCGCACGTTGTGGTCTAAATTTTTGTTTCGAATTATGAATGGTGGTGGTCAGAGACACTCTCTTTCAATGTCTGTTTGCGTGTTCACACACTGAACGCCAAACAACCCTGAACTATCCGCTGCTTGGAGGAGTTTCGCGAGATCTTGCCCACAGGGGTGCTGCACTCGGCGGATCGTTTTCGAGCGGCTGCTGCACCGCACGTTGTGGTCTAAATTTTTTTTTCGAATTATGAATGGTGGTGTTCAGAGGCACTCTCTTTCAATGTCTGTTTGCGTGTTCACACACTGGACGCCAACAACCCTGAACTATCCGCTGCTTGGAGGAGTTTCGCGAGATCTTGCCCACAAGGGTGCTGCAGTCGGCGGATCGTTTTCGAGTGGCTGCTGCACCACACGTTGTGGTCTAAATTTTTGTTTCGAATTATGAATGGTGGTGGTCAGAGACACTCTCTTTCAATGTCTGTTTGCGTGTTCACACACTGGACGCCAAACAACCCTGAACCATCCGCTGCTTGGAGGAATTTCGCGAGATCTTGCCCACATGGGTGCTGCACTCGGCGGATCGTTTTCGAGTGGCTGCTGCACCACACGCTGTGGTCTAAATTTTTGTTTCGAATTATGAATGGTGGTGGTCAGAGGCACTCTCTTTCAATGTCTGTTTGCGTGTTCACACACTGGACGCCAAACAACCCTGAACCATCCGCTGCTTGGAGGAATTTCGCGAGATCTTGCCCACAAGGGTGCTGCAGTCGGCGGATCGTTTTCGAGCGGGCTGCTGCACCGCACGTTGTGGTCTAAATTTTTGTTTCGAATTATGAATGGTGGTGGTCAGAGACACTCTCTTTCACTATCTGTTTGTGTGTTCACACACTGGACGCCAAACAACCCGGAACTATCCGCTGCTTGGAGGAATTTCGCGAGATCTTGCCCACAAGGGTGCTGCAGTCGGCGGATCGTTTTCGAGTGGCTGCTGCACCACACGCTGTGGTCTAAATTTTTGTTTTGAATTATGAATGGTGGTGGTCAGAGACACTCTCTTTCACTATCTGTTTGTGTGTTCACACACTGGACGCCAAACAACCCGGAACTATCCGCTGCTTGGAGGAATTTCGCGAGATCTTGCCCACAAGGGTGCTGCAGTCGGCGGATCGTTTTCGAGTGGCTGCTGCACCACACGCTGTGGTCTAAATTTTTGTTTTGAATTATGAATGGTGGTGGTCAGAGACACTCTCTTTCA
>NW_916255.1:0-1726 GCF_000209065.1 Trypanosoma cruzi
CCCAACTTTGTGCCCAGCGCCAGACGTTTCGCCAGAGTGAGGCCGGCGGCGTTCCACCGCAACGCAGAAAGCCGCCGCAAGCCCGCCGCCCACCAGCGAGTCCACCCGTCGTCTGCTTCCCGTCCGTCCGCGACGCCCCTACACTGTGCAGCCTTCTACAAGAGAACACAAGCAGTGAAAAGAAAAGGACAGCTGCGTCGCCAACAAACAGGGAACTGTGTGCCACTGGCGTTGTCCCGCCCGCTCGGCGCATCGGCGACGGGGTGAGCGTCACGGCACGCACTCTCCACACACCGAGAGCCACACCATCGGCACTGACAGCAGCCGCACCGTGGGATGCTCCGCTCACAAATAAATCACACGAAAACACAAGAATACATTCCCAGCGGCTCCAAACCGCACGCACCCACCGCGAGGTGAGGGCTCAGGTGTGGAAGGGCCGAAGCAAGCAACGCACACACAAAAAAAAATGCTGAGTCACTCCATTTCCCAATCGCACAATTAAAAGAGAATAAAATGTATCAGAAACACAGACTCACATACATCGTTCATTGGCGGCCCAGCACACACGCAGCACAACGCAACGGGCGCCCACTGACTCCACAACCACCTCCCGCACGCGGGTCGAGGGCAGGGAGTGACACGCTCCACGGGGGCACGGGGCGGTCAATGACACATTCCATTTCGTTCGGCCACGGAGCACACAGGGCACGAACCGGGGTGCAGCAACCAATCAAGCAATACATTAGTATCCAACACGCACAGAAAACAGATCATTTCGTCCATTTGTCAATCGCACGACGGGTATATCACTTCCTTCGAGTACCGTTCCACACGGGCAACAGGCGATGTGTCGTTACCGAAGCGCGCCATCAGTGCAGCGTATTCGTCCTCCAGCACGTGATGGACACAAATCGAGGTCGGCACCACCTGCGAGTGCCCCGTTTCATTGCGAGCGTCATGGAAATGACAATCCTGCATCTCGACGTATACCATTGGCTTGTACCTCAATTCGTTCACCAGCACACGTCCCACCATGACGTCTTCGTGCTGCATGTGAATAGAAAAAAACTCTTCCTCACGTTCCTTGCTGTACGGCAGGTAGGCCAGGCGGCGCAGCGGCTTGTACGACACCAACGCCTCCGCCACATCCCTCGACAGGGTGTAGCACCAGCCTATCATAAACAACACATCTATAAAACGGTCCTTCACCCATAACGATGATCCAACATAAACACCCATGTAGATCCCTCGGCGCGGCAGAAGGCGCAGGTGAGCAACAAACAGCGGCACACGGAGGAAAATGTCGTCATCGCCCTTCGCAATGTACCTCGCGGTCGGGAACAGGCGGTGCGCAAGGTCAAACCACATGTAAACCTTGCGGCTCATACCAATAGAAGCCTCGATGCCTGAATACCCCTCAACACCGACTGTTTTGTTAGTCGTCACACGGCCCTCGTTCATTGGCAGCGCAACCACATCGTTCCACTGCGACGCCTCCTCCAGCAGCGCGGCAGAGTAGTCGTAGCCGTGCGACGGGTGTCGCCCAAGGACGTACAGCGCAAGCATTGCACCGGTGAAGTCGTTCGCCCTCGTCGCCACTCCGGGGAGCCGCCAGCACGTCGACCGCTGCAGGTTGCGTCGTGTTCGCCTCGCCTCGTCGTCGGTGGAGATGATGCCCAGCACAACCAGATACTCCCGCCGGCTCCACGTATCCACAACACGG
>NW_916256.1:0-1726 GCF_000209065.1 Trypanosoma cruzi
GTGTGCACACGCAAACTACATTGAAAGAGAGTGCCTCTGACTCCCGCCATTCATAATTCGAAACAAAAACATAGACCACAACGTGTGGTGCAGCAGCCGCTCGAAAACGATCCGCCGACTGCAGCACCATTGTGGGCAAGAGCTCGCGAAATTCCTCCAAGCAGCGGATAGTTCCGGGTTGTTTGGTGTCCAGTGTGTGAACACGCAAACATACATTGAAAGAGAGTGCCTCTGACTCCCGCCATTCATAATTCGAAACAAAAATTTAGACCACAACGTGTGGTGCAGCAGCCACTCGAAAACGATCCGCCGAGTGCAGCACCCTTGTGGGCAGGAGCTCGCGAAATTCCTCCAAGCAGCGGATAGTTCAGGGTTGTTTGGTGTCCAGTGTGTGCACACGCAAACATACATTGAAAGAGAGTGCCTCTGACTCCCGCCATTCATAATTCAAAACAAAAATTTAGACCACAGCGTGTGGTGCAGCAGCCGCTCGAAAACGATCCGCCGAGTGCAGCACCCTTGTGGGCAAGAGCTCGCGAAATTCCTCCAAGCAGCGGATAGTTCCGGGTTGTTTGGTGTCCAGTGTGTGCACACGCACACATACATTGAAAGAGAGTGTCTCTGACTCCCGCCATTCATAATTCGAAACAAAAATTTAGACCACAGCGTGTGGTGCAGCAGCCATTCGAAAACGATCCGCCGAGTGCAGCACCATTGTGGGCAAGAGCTCGCGAAATTCCTCCAAGCAGCGGATAGTTCAGGGTTGTTTGGTGTCCAGTGTGTGAACACGCAAACATACATTGAAAGAGAGTGTCTCTGACTCCCGCCATTCATAATTCAAAACAAAAATTTAGACCACAGCGTGTGGTGCAGCAGCCACTCGAAAACGATCCGCCGAGTGCAGCACCATTGTGGGCAGGAGCTCGCGAAATTCCTCCAAGCAGCGGATAGTTCAGGGTTGTTTGGTGTCCAGTGTGTGCACACGCAAACATACATTGAAAGAGAGTGTCTCTGACTCCCGCCATTCATAATTCGAAACAAAAACATAGACCACAGCGTGTGGTGCAGCAGCCGCTCGAAAACGATCCGCCGAGTGCAGCACCATTGTGGGCAGGAGCTCGCGAAATTCCTCCAAGCAGCGGATAGTTCAGGGTTGTTTGGTGTCCAGTGTGTGCACACGCAAACATACATTGAAAGAGAGTGCCTCTGACTCCCGCCATTCATAATTCGAAACAAAAACATAGACCACAACGTGTGGTGCAGCAGCCGCTCGAAAACGATCCGCCGAGTGCAGCACCCTTGTGGGCAGGAGCTCGCGAAATTCCTCCAAGCAGCGGATAGTTCCGGGTTGTTTGGTGTCCAGTGTGTGAACACGCAAACATACATTGAAAGAGAGTGCCTCTGACTCCCGCCATTCATAATTCGAAACAAAAACATAGACCACAGCGTGTGGTGCAGCAGCCGCTCGAAAACGATCCGCCGAGTGCAGCACCATTGTGGGCAGGAGCTCGCGAAATTCCTCCAAGCAGCGGATAGTTCAGGGTTGTTTGGTGTCCAGTGTGTGCACACGCAAACATACATTGAAAGAGAGTGCCTCTGACTCCCGCCATTCATAATTCGAAACAAAAACATAGACCACAGCGTGTGGTGCAGCAGCCGCTCGAAAACGATCCGCCGACTGCAGCACCATTGTGGGCAGGAGCTCGCGAAATCCTCCAAGCAGCGG
>NW_916257.1:0-1726 GCF_000209065.1 Trypanosoma cruzi
CTCTTTTCTTCTCGTACTGGCGGACGCTGGTTCTTCACGATGGCACCGGGACTTGTGTTGCTCATTGGTGCGATTATCTCGCTTTTTGTGTCGTCGATGGTTGCCTCCTTTTGGCACACGTCTCGTCCGGATGGTTTGCTAACGGAGGGTCTTGCGTGGGGAGACACGAACAGCGAGAGGCTGTTGCCGCTGTGGGTGTGGATCTACTGCATTGTATGGTGGCTTATTCAGGACGCTGTGAAGGTGGGGGCGCACATGCTCATGGAGTGGATGGACCTGTTTGGCTGCGTCTCGAAGGCATATGGCGGGAAAGTTGTTGAACAGTATATGGAGAATAAGATTACTGAGCCTGCCAATTAAAAAGGAGTGGTTCATGAGGGAAATCCTGTTGAGGTGCATTACGCGCAATCGACTCCAAAGAAGATGAATGTTGGTTGAACTGGTTTTGTTCTGTTTTTCTTATTTCCACTAGTGGTTTGTGCCCTTTTAAAAAATAAATGTAATGTCTTTTATGTTTGCCTGTATGTGTGTATGTGCTATATTGGTTCTTGATGTATAAAGCTTGGGGAAAAATGATTGTAATGAGGAATTTGTTCTGCCGGTGGTTTCATTCGGTGGATGATATATCTGTGGATCGGTATTGTGGGGATGTGTCGAAATGCCAAACGATTAGCTTTGATTCTGTTTTTCTGCGTGTGTTCATGTACTCATGAATGGAGGAGGACAAAGCGACCGCAGCGGATGGGAGTATATTCAATATCCTCGTATTCTTGGCTGACTGGTTGTATCTGTGATATGATGACCTTGCCATTTTGGCGCAGTGACAGTCGAGGAATGGTGTGGGAGGGGCAGTGAGCAGGTAAATCAAAGCAACCTTCAAAAATAGAGGAGCACTACTGACACCTTGATTGATGCTGAGGTAGTGACACGAAAGGGGAGAAGAAACAACCGACGTGTGGTTGCCATATGTGCAGTTTCGCTTTGGAAAAGAAGACAATTAACTGACATTGAAACGAAGGCTACCAGTGCCGCGGAAATGACATTAAAAAGTGGGTTTTGGGCAAACGAATACGAAGTGAGAATATTGAGTTGTCCTGTTCGGTGTGGTTGATTGACAGAGCATGCAGAATTAATTATAAAGTGCCCAGATTGCGGTTGAAAAAAGTGGGATTGAGATAAGCACTTTGGTATTGTATTTGATTTTTTTGAGGCTTTATCTTTACAGCCGTGACTAATTATAATTTTAGATTTGGCCTCTTTCTGTGTTTGGCTTTATTTTTAATCCTTTTTTATGCCTCCTGAAAATTTATATTTTTCGTGCATTCTCTTATTTTCTTTATTATTTTTCTTTTTTCGCCTTTACTCCAGCTTTTTTCGGGGCTCATAATGTGTTCTTTTTTGTTGTTTTGTTGCTGTCTATCGCCTGTGATGTTGTGTGCCCCCCGTTTTTTGTATGTGCCCAGCACGCACCCTTTCTGTATTCTTGTTCTCCGTGTCGCGTTTTTTTTTTCCGAGCGGTGTCTTTTGGGTGGACGAGTGTGTGTGTGGGGGGTGACCTCGGAGTTGCACTTGACGCACGCTGCTGATGCGAAACCAAATAAATTGTGGTGTTTGCAGCGCTGCATCCATTTCATACGTGTTTTTGTGGGCACTTTTTCTCTGACACCCTCTGAGAGTGTTGTTGCCAGAGGCAAGCTGGGTGTGATTTCCATTAGGAACAAAATAA
>NW_916258.1:0-1726 GCF_000209065.1 Trypanosoma cruzi
CTGACCGTGACTGGCGGCAGCTGGCTGGTGCACCGCGACAACGAGTTCCGCGCCGCCTACGTTGTGTACGTGACGAACTACTACGGCGTGGCGTTCCGCGATCAGAGTGTGTGGTCGATACTTGACAACAGCTTCACGTACGGCTCGTACTCGTCGACCATCGCAAATATGACAAGCAACTGGTCACCACCATCCGACGCGCGCCCGATCATCTACGGCGTGTGCAACGAGGCAAGGGGCTCACCTGTGACGAATTACCAATACGACCTCAATATTGGAGTGCCCGTGACGGTGTTGGACTGTGGCGCGTGCACCGTGGACGCCGTGTGCTTTGCGGCGAGGACGAGCAGCATCAGCGGCTGTGAGTGTGTGTGCGCTGCTGGCGGCCACGGCGACACGTGTCTGCCAGCTGCTGTTCCGGACGGCCTTGGGCCGCTCCCGCTCCCCGATGCGAAGGACACGGAGGTCCGCTGCGTGCACGGTGGCAGCATCAGCTCCGTGTACGATCCTGATCCCGGTGTGCATGGTCTGTGCTTTGTCAACGTGACCTTCACTGCCGCGATTGTGCTGGACCTGTTGCATTTTGACGCGCCACAGCAGACACTCAACATCACGCTGCTGCAGTGCGTCCTCATAGGCCTGTCAATCAAGGGGAGTGGTGCGCGAGTGCACGTGAACGTGACATCCTCGATGTTGGATTCCGGTGCTTTGGAGTTTGAGGGTGATTTTGGTGCCAGCTCCCAGATACTGGTGTTGGGCAGTACGCTTGTGACGACGTCGGTCCATGCCGTTGCTTTTTTTTTGCTTTCTCTTGGAGCGAACTCGACGCTGCTGCTGCTTGACAACCGCATTGAGGGGAATAGTTACGCAGTCTATTTCTCCATTGGTGTTGTTAATGGTGGCGGGATCATTGTGAAGGGAAATACGCTGCGTGCAACGGAGGAGGAGGACGGTGTGGAATCATCCATTTGCATTAACGCTGTTATGAAGAATGGCGGCTACTTTGACGTGGAGAATAACACGATGAGCGCGTTCAATGGAGTTTATGTATTTGAGGATACCGTCGTGAGCTCCGCGGGGCTGTTGAGAGTGGCGGATTGCGACTTTGTTGGCAGCGCGGAGTTTTCGGATTCCGCGTTGGTGTATTTTGGCGGCTATGTGACTCTCGAGGGTGGTGCGCAGTGGCGTGTGGAGGGCAACAAGGTGGGCGAAGCCTTAGTATTAAGTATAGCACATGCCCAGCACAAAATTAAGCTGTCGGACAGCGGCACCACCGTGGTGCTTGCACACAACCGCCAGTTGGACGATAGTTATTCTTTTGCTGATTTGGCCTCGTCAGAAACTATTGTGGCTTCCCCCGCGAATTTTGTGGTTGGGTGCAACCTGCAGGGCGATGAGGAAGTGTCGTACGACGACGTGTTTCCGGAGGAGGTGGTGGTGTTCAGGTGTGGCACATGCAACGACGACGCGGCGTGCTACATGCCCGGGACGGAGTCGGTGGACCGCGGCTCGTGCTCGTGCAGCTGCAAGGACGGATGGCATGGCGCGTCGTGTCTTCCCCTCGAGGTGCCCGACACGGTTGTGCCGCCCGTAGCGGAGAGAGCCGTTGACGGTGACACGAGCTGCGTGGTGAACCAGACGCTGACGAAAATTACGCTGAACATGTGGAAGACGCACCACTGCTACATGGGTGCGACATTCAGCGGCGTGGGTGCTGTGCTGACGT
>NW_916262.1:0-1727 GCF_000209065.1 Trypanosoma cruzi
CCGGCAGAGCTCTTTGACGACGAGAAGCATATGGTGCGCATCGACATGAGCGAGTACATGGAGCAGCACGCCGTCGCTCGCCTCATTGGGGCACCACCGGGTTACGTGGGTCACGAGGAAGGCGGGCAGCTGACGGAGCCCGTGCGCCGTCGCCCGCACACAGTGGTGCTGCTTGACGAGGTGGAAAAGGCACACCCATCTGTGTTCAATGTGTTGCTGCAAGTGCTGGACGACGGCCGGCTGACGGACTCGCACGGAAGGACCGTTGATTTCAGCAATGCCATCGTCGTCATGACGTCCAACCTCGGGTCTGAGCACCTTGTCCACGTGGGGAATTCACCAAAGGGATTGGAGGCGACGCGTGAGAAGGTCTGGCAGGTGGTGCGCAGCTACTTCCGCCCGGAATTTCTCAACCGCCTTGACGACATTGTACTTTTTCGCAGGCTGGGCTTTGGGGAGCTTCACGAAATCATTGATCTTATTGTTGCGGAGGTGAACGGACGGCTGAGGTCCCAGGACATCTTGCTGGAAGTAACCGATGAGGCGAAAAATTTTGTTCTGGAGAATGCCTTTGATGCCGAAATGGGCGCCCGCCCGCTGCGCCACTGGGTTGAAAAATACATCACCACCGAGGTGAGCCGCATGATTCTTGCGCAGCAGCTTCCGCCGAACAGCACTGTGAGGGTGTTGGTGAACGGCAGCCAGGGCAAACTTGCCTTCAGTGTTAAGCGCTCGTCTTTGTAGGAGTGAAGTTTGGGCTCCAAATTCACGAGGAGTGGTGCGGGTGGAGGGGGAAAAAGTCGTTTTTTTTATTGTGGTTTTTATTTGAGGTATTATTATTATTATTATTATTATTATTATTATTATTATTATTATTATTATTATTATTATTATTATTATTATTATTATTATTATTATTATTATTATTATTATTATTATTATTATTATTATTATTATTATTATTATTATTATTATTATTATTATTATTATTATTATTATTATTATTATTGAGTTCATCTGCTTTTCCCCTTCTCATTGTGGGCATGATCGCCGGGCAAACCACTGCTGTCAGGGGACCGGCTTGTATTACGGTGTTATTGTTATTCCACCTCAATATATATTGTTATATCTATTTTTTTATTACATACGCAGGGTAAACAGAAACGGGAAAAACGGCTAGGAGTGGAGTGGTTTCTTATGTGACTACTGCCTGGCGTGTCATGCCTGAATCACTTTTTTTCACATGGCCCATGGTGTGTCCTCCCCTTTTCTATTTTTGTGTGTGTCTACCTTCATTGCATCTTTTTTGTTTTCTGGGATGTTTGGCGCCAGCACGCGTGATTCCTGCTATACATGCTGCCGGGGAGTGACGACTTCACAAACACCGAATGGCATCCGCAGAGCTGGATGCATGACCTGCGCTCGTTTATTGGCGAAATGGCCATAACACAATTGTGTCTTCTGGGCTCTCACGACGCGGCATCGTACGGCATTCACAAGGATTCACCATTTGGTGCGGACGCGCCGGGGTTTCTTCTTGGTGACTCGGTCCTTGCTTCTCTGTCACGCTTCCTTTTCCGCGGGATCTGTGCATCTTGGTCAAAGTGTCAAGGGATGTCTGTACGCGCGCAGCTGGACTACGGTGTGCGCTATCTGGACCTGCGCGTTGCGACAAACCCAGAGGACGCCAACCGACTGTACACATTACATCATCTAATCTCTGTGCC
>NW_916263.1:0-1727 GCF_000209065.1 Trypanosoma cruzi
GGAACGGCAAAAGAGCCGGACTGAAACGCAATGTCATTGGCAACCATCACAATACGACGAATTCCGGCGGTGTCCGTGTCGCTGTCGTAGTACGTTGGGGGAACAATAGTCACCAGCCACACAATCATTCCACATGGGATGTGTCCCAGCGGTCTCTTTTCGCAGAGGGTCTTGCCGTCGGAAGCGTCAAGAAAAAGTTCCTTCGCCCTGAGCACCTCCTTTGGAATACATTTCCATGAGAAGCCTCGCCCGGATGCATGTTTCTCCCATTGATTTCTCAGCACTGTTTCCAGCAGCAGTGGCCAGTCGTGCACGTAGACGGTTTTTAGGGACCTTGCCTGAAGGCGCTTCAGTTGTTTTGAAGAGACCATCGGATACGGCCCCAACGGGAGAGATTCCTCAATTTCATCGCTCGTCTCGGGCCCCGGCGTCTCCATCTTATCACGTGAAGGAAGCAGGTTTCGCAGCGCCTCCAGCTTCGACAGAGTGCGTAAGAGAGTACGAGGTGCAAGGTTACTGTTATGATTGTTATTGGTGCCATTGGAACCGTTGCCCTTATCCTTTGGGCCAGAAGAAAAGTCGTTGGTGTTTTCAGTTAACTTGGATGGGGTTGTGAGGACGACGTCCTCTGAGCTCTCTGCGCGGCGCAGGCAAATCACGCTGTTTTCAATCAACTCGTAGCATGTACGCATGACAACATGATAGCCCGAAGGGGATGATATCATAACGCGGAACGGGATGCAGCCGCTACTGACCTTCAAGTTAAATGAGAGCTCCACCTCAGCAACACCCAAGTAAGTCAACCGCTGCCGATACGACTTGAGGGCATGCTCAAATAGTCTCTTCATCTTCGCAATGTCAAATGTAAGCTCCGCCATTTTGATAAAGACGTGGTTGTAAATGGGATACCTGAAGGCGTTGTCGTTGCGCGCAAATTCCAGCGCACCAAAACACTTGGTAAGCATGTGCCCTGCGTCAACCTCATTTGCCTCCGTCCACGCCTCGACGCCCAAATCACGTGGGCTCAAAAACACACGCGCAAAGATGCGGCTCTCCAAGTACGATGCATTCTTCTTCTTTGGCGTCGCACGGAAGACGTGAACATCCTTGAATGGTGTCGGGTACATGGCAACGTCATAGTTCACTAGGCGATGTAATTCAAGGCGTCGCGCAGAGAGGGGTGCAATGTTGCGAATCAACTTGTCCTCGCGCCATTCGTGGCATCGGCGATGGGTAAAGGTGTGTGGCCCACCGGAAATGCCATGCACAATAAATGTAAAGCGTTGTAACTCCCTGTGTTGCATCAACGCCAATGTGTGTTCTTCAAGCAGTTGTTGGCATTGACGCGCCACCTCCTCAACGCCCGACTGGACGCTGACGGCAAAAAAGACGGTGCAAACAGAGGGCTCAGATGGGACGTTGCATATAAAATTGTTGAGCGCCGTCGCCCATTTCACCCGTAGCACCTGATCATCAGGGAACATCATGCAGAGACCAGCACCTTTGTACTCTGAGACAACATCGATTATGTTTTCCTCGGAAGAAAAACTCTCTGCCAGCAGCGGGTCGTGATCCTCCAAGGGCTCGTATTCGTAGAAAGCGTACCAGCAACCGTCCCGTACAAAGATGTCAAGATTCTTCACATGACTTTCCCCAAAATACTCGCGGCGGATGTACAGCTCAAGACACAGCTGCGCCAGGTGC
Organism: Trypanosoma cruzi; assembly: GCF_000209065.1. Lineage (NCBI taxonomy): Eukaryota > Euglenozoa > Kinetoplastea > Trypanosomatida > Trypanosomatidae > Trypanosoma > Trypanosoma cruzi. The sequence continues at coordinate 1,705 of NW_916263.1, forward strand.
GGTGTTCGGCGGTCGAACATAAC
>NW_916264.1:0-1727 GCF_000209065.1 Trypanosoma cruzi
GGCAGCGAGAAGGGGAGCGAAAAAAAAAAAATACACGACAATAAGAAATAAATATAGCATCAAATAATAATAAAAATAAAAAAATAGGGCTCGGTGTTTCTCCCATCATTCCACCCTCTCCATTTCGGTATGATGTTCATTTCCTTCCATAATTTTGTTTTTGTTTTCATATATAATAATAGTAATAATAATAAGCCCCGTTGCTAATAACTTTATACGCACTTTCTTTAACTTTCCCTTCTTGCGTGTGTGCCCAAACCGCGATGCGTCTATGTATGCGCATCCCACTTCTCCACCGCCACCACATCCACCACTGCGCCCTATTATTAATCACAGTACAGCACCCAAGTGAATGCGCAAAATAAGTTCCCCCCCCCCCCCCCCTCCCAAAAAAAAAAAAAAGAAAGAGGGGTCGCATTGCCTCATTTCGGCCCATTTAATATATAAATCCATATTATTATTCATACGGTATCGTTATGCCTCAAGAAAGAACACCGTAAATAAATGGAGGCACGCAACGAGGCGCAAAAGAAAATTAAAAAAAAAAAAAGAAAAAAGAATAGAAAAGAATGTTGGAAAAGTGAACGCATGCGTATATGCACAGACAGATGGTTCCTTTGATATGCATCGAAAGAGTGAATGGAAAGCCAGAGAAAGCGGTGTATCTCACACAGCATATACAAAGGTTCAAGAAAAAAATGCACACATAAAAAGAAAGAAAGGAAAAAAGAAAAAACACAAATGTATTCACCATGACGCCCATCCGCTTCACGCCTCAATGCGTTTAATTAATTCTCCTTACTTTCATCCCTAATCCTTTCTTTTTATTCATCATCATATGCAGATGTATTGCATTGAAATGCTATTTCTTTCTTCGCCACCATTTTTATGCCAATCCACTCGTCTTTTTTCTCTGAACCTCTTCGCATACGCAAAAAATGTCTTCTCCCAGGCGTTATGCGGGCGTACTAGCCGGAGCCACCGCGCATCCAGAATCCTCCTCCGACCCCTCTACGCGGGTTGGCTCCAACTGCACCACGCCGTATCGTGTTAGAATGCCAGAAGGCGCCAATCGATTTTCAAAATGCCCACCAGAAATTCCGCCACCCGCACCAAGATCGTTTTTATGGGCAGTACCGTTTTGTTCCTGTGGAGGTGCAAAAACTTGCCCCAATGGCCTCTCACGCGGAGCGTTGTCTTTTGTATTGGCAGATTGCTGCCGCAGGCGACGTTTCGCAAAATGCAGGGCGCGCCTATAATGTGTTTCAATGCAAAACGAAGCTGCCAGCACAGCCACAATGGCCAAAGCAAAAACAAGGAACAGAGTTCTTGCCATCTTGTTGCTGTGCCTGATGTGCCTCTGGGGCACCACACGTGGGGTGTACACGTCACGGTCAAAACGTGATGCTGATGAAATTTGCGCCGAGACAGGGATTATGGCAATGTGTTCCTCCACCCACGAGTCACTGACATCATCTGTAGACGTATAACGCACGCCTGCGTGAAGGTAAAACGTCACACGAACTTTACTGCCACGATGCAAAAGTGAACCTGGAATAAATGCGAAATGAAACGGTTCTGTCACACATTCCTTCGTTTGGTTGTTGGATTGGCACGGCTGGAGATAAATGCGACGGTAATTTAAGAATGCGGCGTACTTCTCCCACCGCAAGTACACCGTTGAATTTCCCACTGGGGTCTCGCCCATCCATCGTCGACGCTCCCCC
>NW_916265.1:0-1727 GCF_000209065.1 Trypanosoma cruzi
CTTCACATCGCAGTGCAGCAGCTAGTAGAGGAGGTACGAGCCGACAGCCACCGATTTCCCGATCCCGGGCGTCCCAATCAGCACACGTCGCTTGGGCGTAAAGTCGGTACCACCGTGAGGGCTGAGCCACGCGGTTAGATCGCCCTTGACGATCTGCCACACTCGACCCACCTCACAGTTTACAAAAACGTCCTTGGGAAGATCCTGTATCGTATTCCGCGAGTACGGCCATCCCTTGTCCGAGGTGAGCACCATCAACACGGGAGGTGCCGCACCGGATTGCTGCACAGCGTCATTCTTTTCGATAGCGTCGTCAGCTTTCTTGTACGTCCATGACTGTTCTGGCTTCCCCTCACGCACCCCCATTCCCATCCCCGTTTTCTTCCGCTCCACGCCGTCCGGAGGTTCCACCGCATGGCTCCACCTCGCATTGTGCACAGACTCGTAGCATCCCTCCAGTTTCTCCGGTGCGCTCGTCGTCGTTGGGTTCCTCGCCTCCCCGGCAGCCGCATCCAAAAAATGTTTATTGGAGTTATGAACAGCTGCTTTTGCCTCCGCAGCAGCTAATGACCACCCCGGTGGATTGTTGACACCCTTATCGCAAAGCTTGCGTATATCCTCATCGAAGATCGTTTCACCCTTCACAGCTCGCTTCATACTCAAATAATGACCTGATGCCTGTATTTCGTTCAACGCTCCTTTATCACGGATATACTTCGTGGGGTCCTTGAAAAACTCTTCCAGCAAGACATCCCGATTGGTGTCCACAATGCCCATGCCGTCCAGTTCCCTTGTAAGAAAGTCGCTCAGCTTCATTTCCTTGACGCGAGCTCTTCCTTTAAACAGTACATCTTCGATATTAGTGGAAATGGTAAATTTCATGTCTTGCGTTCGTCTTAGCCTTTCCTCTGCCGCCCGCCTCGCTTCCGTCAGTACCTGCGTGAGTACTCCGTTTGGTTTCCCCCTTGCAAGAGGAGTGATTGTATGCTTTTCTTTCATAGTCCCTACGTTGCCCGAGAGAGCACACCTTTGTGAAGAGGCTTAGTAATGGCCTCCAGCGCTTGGTGCGCAGTTAAGTGAAGAATTTCTTCAAGAAGCCGCTGGTCTTGTACGCAATCATCCGGCTCCTGAACAAACACCTCCATCGTCACATTGTAGCCTTCATCAACGGCCGCCCTGCCGCCAACATAATTCCAAAGGAAATCACTCAGTATCATGTTGGTGCTGCTAGTGTTTTCTCTCCTGCAGGATTTCCTCTACGGTGCTGCTCATGGTCCACCGCGGCCACACTTTACTCCCCGCCACACGTCGAGCTGCAGCGTCGGAACCATCACAAGAGCCACGGCGAGGTGCCACCACAACACCCGTGCGGTGAAGCATCCCAGTCGCACCGCCCAACTGCGGCCAGCAGGCGCCGCTGGCTCCAAAGGACACTCGCGGCTGTTCCGTCCCGCAGTCCTAACGGCGTTAGGCGTGGCACTCGCACGGCTCGGTGGTCGGTGCGCCATGCAGCCGCACTGCAACGCCTGTCGGTGAGGCAGCCAAGGCCCACCGCCCCGCAGCAACGCGAGGCGTGCAACCAACCCCAACATACCGCCACACTATCGCCCTTTTTTATTTTGTTTTATCCACGTTGTCCGTCGCTTTGCCCCATCACTGACACAAAAAATAAGTGCACACCTTCACAAAAGAAAAATAAAGGAGGCACGATCCCACCGTCCCGCCGA
>NW_916266.1:0-1728 GCF_000209065.1 Trypanosoma cruzi
TATCCGCTGCTTGGAGGAATTTTGCGAGCTCTTGCCCACAAGGGTGCTGCACTCGGCTGATCGTTTTCGAGCGGCTGCTGCATCACACGTTGTGGTCCAAATTTTTGTTTCCGATTGTGAATGGTGGGAGTCAGAGACACTCTCTTTCAATATCTGTTTGCGTGTTCACACACTGGACACCAAACAACCCTGAACTATCCGCTGCTTGGAGGAATTTCGCGAGCTCTTGCCCACACGGGTGCTGCACTCGGCTGATCGTTTTCGAGCGGCTGCTGCATCACACGTTGTGGCCCAAATTTTTGTTTCCGATTGTGAATGGTGGGAGTCAGAGACACTCTCTGTCAATATCTGTTTGCGTGTTCACACACTGGACACCAAACAACCCTGAACTATCCGCTGCTTGGAGGAATTTCGCGAGCTCTTGCCCATACGGGTGCTGCACTCGGCTGATCGTTTTCGAGCGGCTGCTGCATCACACGTTGTGGTCCAAATTTTTGTTTCCGATTGTGAATGGTGGGAGTCAGAGACACTCTCTTTCAATATCTGTTTGCGTGTTCACACACTGGACACCAAACAACCCTGAACTATCCGCTGCTTGGAGGAATTTCGCGAGCTGTTGCCCACAAGGGTGCTGCACTCGGCTGATCGTTTTCGAGCGGCTGCTGCATCACACGTTGTGGTCCAAATTTTTGTTTCCGATTGTGAATGGTGGGAGTCAGAGGCACTCTCTGTCAATATCTGTTTGCGTGTTCACACACTGGACACCAAACACCCTGAACTATCCGCTGCTTGGAGGAATTTCGCGAGCTCTTGCCCACAAGGGTGCTGCACTCGGCTGATCGTTTTCGAGCGGCTGCTGCATCACACGTTGTGGTCCAAATTTTTGTTTCCGATTGTGAATGGTGGGAGTCAGAGACACTCTCTGTCAATATCTGTTTGCGTGTTCACACACTGGACACCAAACAACCCTGAACTATCCGCTGCTTGGAGGAATTTCGCGAGCTCTTGCCCACACGGGTGCTGCACTCGGCTGATCGTTTTCGAGCGGCTGCTGCATCACACGTTGTGGTCCAAATTTTTGTTTCCGATTGTGAATGGTGGGAGTCAGAGACACTCTCTGTCAATATCTGTTTGCGTGTTCACACACTGGACACCAAACAACCCTGAACTATCCGCTGCTTGGAGGAATTTCGCGAGCTCTTGCCCACACGGGTGCTGCACTCGGCTGATCGTTTTCGAGCGGCCGCTGCATCACACGTTGTGGTCCAAATTTTTGTTTCCGATTGTGAATGGTGGGAGTCAGAGACACTCTCTGTCAATATCTGTTTGCGTGTTCACACACTGGACACCAAACAACCCTGAACTATCCGCTGCTTGGAGGAATTTCGCGAGCTCTTGCCCACACGGGTGCTGCACTCGGCTGATCGTTTTCGAGCGGCCGCTGCATCACACGTTGTGGTCCAAATTTTTGTTTCCGATTGTGAATGGTGGGAGTCAGAGACACTCTCTGTCAATATCTGTTTGCGTGTTCACACACTGGACACCAAACAACCCTGACTATCCGCTGCTTGGAGGAATTTCGCGAGCTCTTGCCCACACGGTGCTGCACTCGGCTGATCGTTTTCGAGCGGCTGCTGCATCACACGTTGTGGTCCAAATTTTTGTTTCCGATTGTGAATGGTGGGAGTCAGAGGCACTCTCCGTCAATATCTGTGTGCGTGTTCACAC
>NW_916267.1:0-1728 GCF_000209065.1 Trypanosoma cruzi
TTCGAGCGGCTGCTGCACCACACGCTGTGGTCTAAATTTTTGTTTCGAATTATGAATGGTGGTGGTCAGAGACACTCTCTTTCAATGTCTGTTTGCGTGTTCACACACTGGACGCCAAACAACCCGGAACTATCCGCTGCTTGGAGGAATTTCGCGAGATCCTGCCCACAACGGTGCTGCACTCGGCGGATCGTTTTCGAGCGGCTGCTGCACCACACGTTGTGGTCTAAATTTTTGTTTCGAATTATGAATGGTGGTGGTCAGAGGCACTCTCTTTCACTGTCTGTTTGCGTGTTCACACACTGAACACCAAACAACCCGGAACTATCCGCTGCTTGGAGGAATTTCGCGAGATCCTGCCCACAACGGTGCTGCACTCGGCGGATCGTTTTCGAGCGGCTGCTGCACCACACGTTGTGGTCTAAATTTTTGTTTCGAATTATGAATGGTGGTGGTCAGAGGCACTCTCTTTCACTGTCTGTTTGCGTGTTCACACACTGGACGCCAAACAACCCGGAACTATCCGCTGCTTGGAGGAATTTCGCGAGATCCTGCCCACAGGGGTGCTGCACTCGGCGGATCGTTTTCGAGCGGCTGCTGCACCACACGTTGTGGTCTAAATTTTTGTTTCGAATTATGAATGGTGGTGGTCAGAGGCACTCTCTTTCACTGTCTGTTTGCGTGTTCACACACTGGACGCCAAACAACCCGGAACTATCCGCTGCTTGGAGGAATTTCGCGAGATCCTGCCCACAACGGTGCTGCACTCGGCGGAACGTTTTCGAGCGGCTGCTGCACCACACGTTGTGGTCTAAATTTTTGTTTCGAATTATGAATGGTGGTGGTCAGAGGCACTCTCTTTCACTGTCTGTTTGCGTGTTCACACACTGAACACCAAACAACCCGGAACTATCCGCTGCTTGGAGGAATTTCGCGAGATCCTGCCCACAACGGTGCTGCACTCGGCGGATCGTTTTCGAGCGGCTGCTGCACCGCACGCTGTGGTCTAAATTTTTGTTTCGAATTATGAATGGTGGTGGTCAGAGACACTCTCTTTCACTGTCTGTTTGCGTGTTCACACACTGAACGCCAAACAACCCGGAACTATCCGCTGCTTGGAGGAATTTCGCGAGATCTTGCCCACAACGGTGCTGCACTCGGATAATCGTTTTCGAGCGGCTGCTGCACCACACGCTGTGGTCTAAATTCTTGTTTCGAATTATGAATGGTGGTGGTTAGAGACACTCTCTTTCAAAGTCTGTTTGCGTGTTCACACACTGGACGCCAAACAACCCGGAACTATCCGCTGCTTGGAGGAATTTCGCGAGATCTTGCCCACAAGGGTGCTGCACTCGGATAATCGTTTTCGAGCGGCTGCTGCACCACACGCTGTGGTCTAAATTTTTGTTTCGAATTATGAATGGTGGTGGTCAGAGACACTCTCTTTCAATGTCTGTTTGCGTGTTCACACACTGGACGCCAAACAACCCTGAACTATCCGCTGCTTGGAGGAATTTCGCGAGCTCCTGCCCACAAGGGGTGCTGCACTCGGATAATCGTTTTCGAGCGGCTGCTGCACCACACGCTGTGGTCTAAATTTTTGTTTCGAATTATGAATGGTGGTGGTCAGAGACACTCTCTTTCAATGTCTGTTTGCGTGTTCACACACTGGACGCCAAACAACCCTGAACTATCCGCTGCTTGGAGGAATTTCGCGAGCTCCTGCCC
>NW_916268.1:0-1728 GCF_000209065.1 Trypanosoma cruzi
CCTGATAAAACGAAGTCATTTCTGTGCGGTACCTTTTCACTGTCTTGTGGTGGATTGGATGACCGCGATGGACGCAATCAGGGTGCCGATGGCGGTAGGACAAAATTATTTATTTATTATTAATTTTGCCTTCACAGCCAACACCTTTTTGATTTCCCACCACGCGGCGGTGTCTTGTGGCTGGAGGACTCCGAAGTCTGCCACGTCGTAAGTCATATTGTTTCTAACCCCAACAACGTGCAGCATGTCGCGAGAGTGGCAGTCCGAATATGTATATAAATGTAATATATGTGGTTGGAGCAAGCACTGAGTGGATTGCGAACCCACTGCCCCTCCGTTCGCCCCTTCCTTCTGTTTTGCTTGGTTTCTTTAGACACGTTGAGGGTCCGGCGAGCGGCCCAGGCGAATATCCGCTGGTGCTTTATTTTGTTGGAGGCAAGATGTCTCCGTGGGACGGCGGGGCGGTGGAGTGTGGCGCTGAGCTGGCGCTGCGGACCGTCGGCACGATGAGTGGAATCGTCGTGGTGTGTGCAGCGGGGCTTGCGCTCCGTTGGCGGCTGCTGCTGGGGAAGGGGCGTTGCGCGTTTGATTTGCAGCTCTTGGGGCTATTGTGGGAGAAGGTGGGAGGCTGAGGGCACGAGGACTGAATTGTTTTGAGTGGCTGCGTTCCGTTGACTTGCGGCCAGTCGTGGCACTCCTTTGGGTTTGGCAGCCCGTCTCGTTTGTTTACTTCCCACTGCAGGACGTGGGTAACACTGCTCCGAAGAGCACTTGTTTGACGGGTGTGGGCTGCTGCCGTGCGTGGTGCGTGGACTATTTGATTGTGTGGGGAGGTGCATGGAGTGACGAATACTTCTGTTTGGCGTGTCGCGGTGTGTCGGAATGATGGTTGGAAAACATTTGAGGGGTGTTGTTTGTGATTTGTGTGTCTTCTCTGGTGGAGCCGACATGTGTGCGGGGATTGTGGCATTGCTGGCTGACAGCTCCACGGCACTCTTCAGCATTCCTGGATGTGGTGAGGAATGACGGCTGGCGACCAGCGTGTTGGTGCTGCTGGTGGGAATAAGTATATCGGGAATAGGCCGTTTTCTCTTTTCCGTGATGGAGCCGATGAACTGGCACGAGGGCACCGGCTGCAGGCTGCCTGCCAGCACGTGTGAGCAGCGGATCCATGCACACACCGACGCTCATCGCAAGAGCTTGTGCGATCACAGTGGCTTTTGTGGCGTGCCTTTATGGTCGCCATCCCGTCGGAGAATGTGTGAAGCAAACGGCTGACTGAGCACGAGGAAAATGAGTGCGTGCACTGTGCCGTGTTTCAGCGTCGATGGCAGAGCGGCAGGAGGCCCGTGTTGGCAACTGAGATCTTTGCGTGGCGAGGGATGTCGGTGCTGATTTTGGATCGTCGAGGGTGAAATGAATTTGCTGCTGCCCGTGTGTGTGGCCACTCCGGCGGAGGGCGAACACAACAGGGAAGGACGCAGGCGCTGCGTGTGTGTGTGCAGGTGCCATGCAACAGCGTCACAACAAACATGCTGCGACTCGGTGACCCTCACATTGCTGTGGTCCTCACGAGCAGCCCGGGCACGGCCCACACCGATGCACTTAGTGGACGGAGTGAGGCATCTTTTGAGGCGCTGCAGGGAGCAGGATGTGTTGGCGCAGCCACGACGTGCATGGAGTGTCACGATGGCACAGTCAGCTGTGGCTGGTGGAATATTTGCTTCT
>NW_916269.1:0-1728 GCF_000209065.1 Trypanosoma cruzi
ATGTGCGTGTGTTTGTGTGCATCTCACGAGGGGAAGAGTCGGAGCGGTGGTGGTGGTGGTGGTGGTGGTGGGGAAGAAACGGTGCGTAGTTGTCTTTTTAGTTGTGGTTCCTGCTGTTTTTGTTGTCGCACGCATTACAGGCGGAAGGAATGCGACCCGCGACAAAGGCGGCGGCGCAAGTCATCATTAAGCGCCCTGACGGCACAGAGACCCGCTTTGTGCGTCCGAATAAACGGGCGGAGTCACCTCGAGTAGACGCCGACTTGTTAAAGCGAGATGAAGACCGTGAGGCTGTCGCTGCCTGCCCACCGTACACAGCAAGTTTCAACGCCCTCCTGAAGGACTACCATGAGAAGAACAGTGTTGTTTTAGTGAACGCGGTGCTGGAGCGAATGCATGCAGAAGCCATCCCATTGAATGTGACCACGTACAACCTGCTCATGGAGCGTGTTGTGTGCCTCCCCGATGATCTCATTTTCAGGTTGTATGATGAAATGAAGGAGGAGGCGAGAAAAGAAAATAGAAGTGTGCAGCCAAACCTCACAACATATCAAATGTTATTCCGTGCATGTGAGCGGAAAGGTCAGTATCAACGCGCATTCCTCCTGTACAAGCAATTGCGTGAATTGATGCATATAGTACCCGACTCTCCAACGTACGATACTCTCCTCGGTTTCTGTGCCGCGTTGCGTGACGTGGCACAGGCCTCCTATTTCATAGAAGAAATGAAACAGAACGGCGTGACTCCGAATGTCAACACGTACAATTGTTTGATGAGTGTGTTAGTGGAGAGTGCACCCTACTCGGAAACACTACGGGTGTTTATGCAAATGATTGAAAAAGGGATTAAACCCACGATTAGGACGTATAACACATTGAGCAAAGCTGCCCGCATTCACGGTGACTACGATCGCGCATTTCAACTTTTTGAAGAAATGAAAAAGCATGGGATGTTGCCAGATGTTATTACATACAATACATTGCTTTGCCTAGCGGAACATCGCTTAGACTACGTGATGGGGTGTGGTGCGCACAAAAATGTGCGGCGTACTTTTGAACAGCGAAAGCAGGGCCAGAAGGCCATTGCCGAACTGTCACTCACTTTATTTTCTGAAATGGAGTCTATGAATGTGAAACCCAACACCTTTTCTTTCAACCAACTTATGAGTGTCTTGCTGAAGTGCGGTGACGACAGGATATTTGGAGTCTATCGCACCATGCATGAACGGTACAAGGTCCAAAAAGAGGAAATTGAAGTGCAGATCAAGCGCGAAGCAAAGAAGAAGCGAGCGATAAGGATGCGGTCCAGTGAAGAACCAGAAATTCTACAGGAGGGCGTAATGGATAGTTGCAGCACAAGTCCCACGGAGGCCCCATTAACGCTCGAGGAGATGATGGGTATGGAGGACGTGAAGAAGCCTGCACGCATTGCGGCACGTCAAATCCGACCTAACCTTGATACTTACCGCATTATTCTTTGTGCTTGTCTTCAAATGGATTTGGCATCAAGATATAACGTCTTTTACGACAAGATGCGAGCGGAGGGTCTTGTGCCTGACCACGATATGGCTATTCTCATGGAATCGATTTGTGAAGCCAACGGAGACAAGGTACTGGCGCTTCAAATACTTGAGGAGGCGAAAAGGAATGGTGTGGTGATTGATGTGGCATTGTTCAACGGCTATCTGAATGTCCTTGCCTCACTGGGAGATGCAGAATTAGTAGGCA
>NW_916272.1:0-1729 GCF_000209065.1 Trypanosoma cruzi
GCGTCGTCTGTGGCGTCGCTGTCGGGGGTGACGCTGGGCGGCGGCACCGTGTCGATTGCGCGCTGCGCTGCCACTGGCGCGACGCTTGTCTCCGGGCCGACGATCACGAGCGGCGTCGTGTCGGTGCAGTGCAACCGTGCCGGCGGCCGGGTGCTGCAGAGCAGCGGCGACTACCGCATGGCCGGCCTGTCCTCCGTGAGCGTGGTGCCGTGCGACGGCTGTGCGGCCGCGCTGGCGTGCTTCGATGCGCTGACTGCGTCGTTCTCCGACTGCGCGTGCAGCTGCCGTGCCGGCGGTGTGGGCGAGGCGTGTCTGCCGTTCGACGTGCCGCCTGCGAGGGCCGGCGGCGGTGGTGGCGATACTGCGGAGGGCTGCGTGAGTGGCGTGACGCTGACGGAGTCGGTGACGGTTGGCGGCCGGCGTGCGACGGCGTGCTTCGACTCGGTGGTGTTCGGTGGGCCGATCACTGTGGCGGTGGACCTGCGCTCGATGGACGCGCTCGCTGACGCGCTGAACGTGACGCTGCGCCACTGCGTGCTTGCGGACGGCGCGCAGCTGCGGATTGGCGGCCTCAGCGAGAGCACGGCGCGCCTGATGCCGCACGTCCTCGTCAACATGACGAATGTGACTTCGATGGAGGGCACGATTGTGCTGCACGGCGCGATGCCGCTGCACTCGAGTGTGCTGCTGGCGAACTCAACGCTGCGTGCGACGGTTGGCGGGTCGCGGTACGTGCCGACGACCCCTGGCCATGCGGGTTTTCGGTGTGGCCCCGCGCTTGTCCTGGACGGCGTCCGGCTTCTGTCGACGCGGTTTGTCATGACGCGGTCGACGCTGGTGTGTGGCGGGGAATCGTGTGCTGCGATCCTCGTGGAGCGCGGCCTTGGCGCGAGTCTGTCCAGCGTCTTCTACATGGACAACTGCGTTGTCAAGTCGCGGGCGCACGTGATGTACGCTTTTGCGTCAGACTTGCGTGTTGTCGGCGGCTCCGTGTTCTCCATACAGAACAGCTCGTGGAGTGCACCGAGCACCGAATACTACAAAGGCGCGTTCTTTTTTAGGGATGTTGCGGTGACTGGCGGCAGCGTACTGCAGATTGTGTCCAGCACTTTTCGTCTCGGCTTTGCTATGCTCATGGCAAACACGCTGACTGTGACTGACGGCAGCTGGCTGGTGCACCGCGACAACGAGTTCCGCACCGCCTACGTTGTGTACGTGGCTGCCCACTACGGCATGGCGTTCCGCGATCAGAGTGTGTGGTCGATACTTTACAACAACTTCACGTACGGCTCGTTCTCGACCTTTACCTGTATGACAAGCAACTGGTCACCATCATCCGACGCGCGCCCGATCATCTACGGCGTGTGCAACGAGGCAAGGGGCTCTCCTGTGACGAATTACCAGTACGACCTCAACATTGGATCACCCGTGACGGTGTTGGACTGCGGTGCGTGCACCGCGGACGCCGTGTGCTTTGCAGCGAGGACGAGCAGCATCAGCGGCTGCGCGTGTGTGTGCGCTGCTGGCGGATACGGCGACACGTGTCTGCCAGCTGCGGTTCCGGACGGCCTTGGGCCGCTCCCGCTCCCCGATGCGGACGACACGGAGGTCCGCTGCGTGCACGGTGGCAGCATCAGCTCCGTGGACTATCCTGATCCCGGTGTGCGTGGTCTGTGCTTCGTCAACGTGACCTTCACCGCCGCGATTGTGCTGGGACTGCTGCGTTTTG
>NW_916273.1:0-1729 GCF_000209065.1 Trypanosoma cruzi
GACACTCGCGGCTGTTTCCTCCCGCAGTCCCAACGGCGTTGGGCGTGGCACTCGCACGGCTCGGTGGTCGGTGCGCCATGCAGCCGCAGTGCAACGCCTGTCGGTGAAGCAGCCAAGGCCCACCGCCCCCGCAGCAACACAACGTGCAATTGGCCACAACACCGCCACATTATCGCCCTTTTTATTTTGTTTTATTTACTTTGTCCGTCTGTTTGCCCCATAACCGACACCAAAAATAAGTGCACACCTTCACAAAAGGGAAGAAACAAAGAGAAAAAAAAGGCACGAACCCACCGTCCCGCCGCGGGTCAACACGCTCCTCCACCCACCACCACCGCCGCGCAGGGGACCGCAGTCACATCGCAGAGTCAGCACCACAATGTGCACCACACCACTGTGCAGTGAACGATGGGCTGGACGCAGCCACGCATCGCCCCGCTCCATTTTCCCACCACTCAGGTGTTGCGTTTCCGCGCAAAGTAGCAAACAGAATCAGAGCGCACACAAACCCAACAATCCCCCTCACTCGCTGAAGCACATTATTCGCATGGAGTGACAACATTTAAAAACACACCAGCAGTAGCTGGCTGCATGGAATTTCCCTGCCAGCCCTGCGAATACACACAACAACTCTGCGGAGTCAAAGTGACAGCCCCTCGGTGTTGCCCGCAGTTCACATGGCAGGAAGAATTCCACGCACGCATAGTTCCGGACTCCTCGCTGTTTGAGTGCCCAACAGAACATGTGAAAAAAATACGTGCGTGCAAGATGGCATTTAAATACGGGAATTCTTCAGCCTGCTTCGTTCGATGGTGTTGGCGAGCAGTCCCACACAATCCAATCAAAGTGACACGCCGGACAGGAAGGTGTCAGTTAATTAAAATAATTGCTCCAATGCAAAAAGCAGCTGAAATTTGGTTTTACACCCGAATTCGGGGGCGACAGTGGCATGAGAGTGTGTAATTGTGCAATGCCTTTCCTGAGACGGTGGCCCTCAATCCCGCCGTGCCTTGAGATAAAAGGACAACAACAACAAAAAGGATGGCCATGGCGCAGCTCCACTCAGGGGAGGCTATCGGGGCAGACACGAGTGGGAACCAAAGATCATACAAAATTAAAAAAGGGGGCAGTAACTCCTCCAAGCCACAGAATCGTGCAATGTTCATTCCTCTCCTTCGACATTGAAGCCACCACGACAGAACAAATGCAACAGACACGCGTACCGTACAATATATTTCGCTGTCCCGCGTTCCATCTTACTTCCCATGAGTGCCACGGCGGTGGTGCCGGCGTTACATCTGAGATGATTCCAAAATATCAGGCACCACGCTGTGGAGAGTGGATGCTTGACGAACGTGCCCGCGTTAGTGCCTAGCACGAAATGACGTCAAGGAAAAAAGATATCCGCGGCTCAAGCCACCCGTGTGTGGCCGTACTAAAGCAAACACTGAGACACGTGTGGAACAACGCAAAAAAAAAAAAAAAGACAGGAGGAACCACCAGAGTATTCAGAATAATCTTCCGGGCAGCTGGCCGGATCCTGAAATTATCTATGGAAACCAAACAAGTTAGGAAAAAAGGTTCTTTAGTTAATTGCTTCAATGTTTTATTCTCATTCAATATATAGAATTCTGTGGACCATTAGCATGGTCCTTTGTCTCAGTTAGGATTTGAAATATTATTACTTACGAAGTGGCAGACTTTGGGGTCCTCCAACCACAAGACCCCG
>NW_916274.1:0-1729 GCF_000209065.1 Trypanosoma cruzi
TGCTTCCATCAGCAGCGGCGTGCGTCCACCACAACCCACCTCCGGGCAATTCGGCCCTCTCTTTCTCTTTCTCTCTCTTGCGCTTTCGGGCGGGCCCGCCACCAACCGTTTGCACAGGCAGGGCGCCAGACAGGGCAGGATGTTACGTGCGCGCCGTTGCGCAAGAAAGAAAAACGACAACAATAGCAGGAAGTGGGAGGGAGGGGAGCGGGCGCTCAGCCGAAAGGTGATTTTTATTGTTCCGTTCTCAATGCGTCGCTCAAACTGTTTGGACCTCGAACAACATGTCTCCATCGTAGCGCGTGTGTGTGTGTGCGGGCGTGCGCGTCGCTGGGCCGCAAAACCGCGCAGCGAGAGCAGAGGGACAAAGAAAGAAAAAAAGAAAAAGAAAAAAAAAGAAAGATGGGGGTGTAAAGCAAAGCACTTCAGTGTGAGCTGAGTCGGGAATTGCGTCCTCACGCGTTTTCGTCGTCAGACTGACAGGAAACTGTGGAATTTCATCACGCGTCGCAGCCGCATCTCTCACCCGTGCGCGTCCTCTTTGGTTTTGTTTTTTCCCATCGTTTCCCGAACTGGGGAGGGAGCCTCGACGCGCGCACCGTCACCGCAAACTCTCGCGCAACCGGGCAGTGGCGCCACGCGCGGCACCGACAGCGCGCCACCGGCCCCAAGGGTCGCTGCGCTTCACGACCGGCGTGTCTCTTTCTCGGGGCGCCGATGCACCCAAGCGCCCAGCGTCACGGAGCGGTGGGTCTCAAGACGCGCCTTTCCTGGCCATGCGAGGGGAGGCGCGGGGGCCAGCCGGCGAGGTTGCGGCGGGCGGGGCGGCTGTCAGACCTGTTGAGTTTGTTTTTGGCCATCACGCAAGCGCGTTCACGGGGCCACGCGCCCTCGCGCACAAGAGTTGGTTGCTTCCATCAGCAGCGGCGTGCGCCCACCACAACCCACCTCCGGGCAATTCGGCCCTCTCTTTCTCTTTCTCTCTCTTGCGCTTTCGGGCGGGCCCGCCACCAACCGTTTGCACAGGCAGGGCGCCAGACAGGGCAGGATGTTACGTGCGCGCCGTTGCGCAAGAAAGAAAAACGACAACAATAGCAGGAAGTGGGAGGGAGGGGAGCGGGCGCTCAGCCGAAAGGTGATTTTTATTGTTCCGTTCTCAATGCGTCGCTCAAACTGTGTGGACCTCGAACAACATGTCTCCATCGTAGCGCGTGTGTGTGTGTGCGGGCGTGCGCGTCGCTGGGCCGCAAAACCGCGCAGCGAGAGCAGAGGGACAAAGAAAGAAAAAAAGAAAAAGAAAAAAAAAGAAAGATGGGGGTGTAAAGCAAAGCACTTCAGTGTGAGCTGAGTCGGGAATTGCGTCCTCACGCGTTTTCGTCGTCAGACTGACAGGAAACTGTGGAATTTCATCACGCGTCGCAGCCGCATCTCTCACCCGTGCGCGTCCTCTTTGGTTTTGTTTTTTCCCATCGTTTCCCGAACTGGGGAGGGAGCCTCGACGCGCGCACCGTCACCGCAAACTCTCGCGCAACCGGGCAGTGGCGCCACGCGCGGCACCGACAGCGCGCCACCGGCCCAAGGGTCGCTGCGCTTCACGACCGGCGTGTCTCTTTCTCGGGGCGCCGATGCACCCAAGCGCCCAGCGTCACGGAGCGGTGGGTCTCAAGACGCGCCTTTCCTGGCCATGCGAGGAGAGGCGCGGGGGCCAGCCGGCGAGGTTGCGGCGGGC
>NW_916275.1:0-1729 GCF_000209065.1 Trypanosoma cruzi
CCCTGAATTATCCGCTGCTTGGAGGAATTTCGCGAGCTCTTGCCCACGAGGGTGCTGCACTCGGCTGATCGTTTTCGAGCGGCTGCTGCATCACACGTTGTGGTCTAAATTTTTGTTTCCGATTGTGAATGGTGGGAGTCAGAGACACACTCTGTCAATATCTGTTTGCGTGTTCACACACTGGACACCAAACAACCCTGAACTATCCGCTGCTTGGAGGAATTTCGCGAGCTCTTGCCCACACGGGTGCTGCACTCGGCTGATCGTTTTCGAGCGGCTGCTGCATCACACGTTGTGGTCTAAATTTTTGTTTCCAATTATGAATGGTGGGAGTCAGAGACACTCTCTGTCAATATCTGTTTGCGTGTTCACACACTGGACACCAAACAACCCTGAACTATCCGCTGCTTGGAGGAATTTCGCGAGCTCTTGCCCACACGGGTGCTGCACTCGGCTGATCGTTTTCGAGCGGCTGCTGCATCACACGTTGTGGTCCAAATTTTTGTTTCCAATTATGAATGGTGGGAGTCAGAGACACTCTCTGTCACTATCTGTTTGCGTGTTCACACACTGGACACCAAACAACCCTGAACTATCCGCTGCTTGGAGGAATTTCGCGAGCTCTTGCCCACGAGGGTGCTGCACTCGGCTGATCGTTTTCGAGCGGCTGCTGCATCACACGTTGTGGTCCAAATTTTTGTTTCCAATTATGAATGGTGGGAGTCAGAGAAACTCTCTGTCACCATCTGTTTGCGTGTTCACACACTGGACACCAAACAACCCTGAACTATCCGCTGCTTGGAGGAATTTCGCGAGCTCTTGCCCACACGGGTGCTGCACTCGGCTGATCGTTTTCGAGCGGCTGCTGCATCACACGTTGTGGTATAAATTTTTGTTTCCGATTGTGAATGGTGGGAGTCAGAGACACTCTCTGTCAATATCTGTTTGCGTGTTCACACACTGGACACCAAACAACCCTGAACTATCCGCTGCTTGGAGGAATTTCGCGAGCTCTTGCCCACACGGGTGCTGCACTCGGCTGATCGTTTTCGAGCGGCTGCTGCATCACACGTTGTGGTCCAAATTTTTGTTTCCGATTATGAATGGTGGGAGTCAGAGACACTCTCTGTCAATATCTGTTTGCGTGTTCACACACTGGACACCAAACAACCCTGAACTATCCGCTGCTTGGAGGAATTTCGCGAGCTCTTGCCCACGAGAGTGCTGCACTCGGCTGATCGTTTTCGAGCGGCTGCTGCATCACACGTTGTGGTCCAAATTTTTGTTTCCAATTATGAATGGTGGGAGTCAGAGACACTCTCTGTCAATATCTGTTTGCGTGTTCACACACTGGACACCAAACAACCCTGAACTATCCGCTGCTTGGAGGAATTTCGCGAGCTCTTGCCCACGAGGGTGCTGCACTCGGCTGATCGTTTTCGAGCGGCTGCTGCATCACACGTTGTGGTCCAAATTTTTGTTTCCAATTATGAATGGTGGGAGTCAGAGACACTCTCTGTCACTATCTGTTTGCGTGTTCACACACTGGACACCAAACAACCCTGAACTATCCGCTGCTTGGAGGAATTTCGCGAGCTCTTGCCCACACGGGTGCTGCACTCGGCTGATCGTTTTCGAGCGGCTGCTGCATCACACGTTGTGGTCTAAATTTTTGTTTCCGATTGTGAATGGTGGGAGTCAGAGACACACTCTGTCACTATCTGTTTGC
>NW_916276.1:0-1729 GCF_000209065.1 Trypanosoma cruzi
ACAACCACGCTGACTGTGACTGGTGGCGGCTGGCTGGTGCACCGCGACAACGAGTTCCGCACCGCCTACGTTGTGCACGTGGACAAATACAACGGCGTGGCTTTCCGCGATCAGAGTGTGTGGTCGATACTTTACAACGACTTTGGTTACGGCTCCTATTCGTCGACCGCTGCATACATGACAAGTTTTTGGTCGGCACAAGACGACGAACGCCCGATCATCTACGGCACGTGCAACGAGCTAAGAGGATCTCCTGTGACTGATTACGATGAAGACCTCTATATTAGGACACCCGTGACGGCACTGGACTGTGGCACGTGTACCGTGGGCGCCGTGTGCTTTGCTGCGAGGACGAGCAGCATCCGCGGCTGTGAGTGTGTGTGCGCTGCTGGCGGCTACGGTGACACGTGTCTGCCAGCTGCGGTTCCGGACGGCCTTGGGCCGCTCCCGCTCCCCGATGCGAAGGACACGGAGGTCCGCTGCGTTTACGGTGGCATCATCAACTCCGTGGACTATCCTGATCCCGGTGTGCGTGGTCTGTGCTTCGTCAACGTGACCTTCACCGCCGCGATTCTGCTGGACCTGTCGTACTTTAACGCGCCTGAACAGACAGTCAACATCACGCTGCTGCAATGCGTCCTTATGGGCCTGTCGATCAGGGGGAGTGGTGCGCGCGTGCACGTGAACGTGACATCCTCGATGCTGGATTCTGGTGAGCTGGAGTTTGAGGGAGATTTTGGCGCGAGTTCCCAGATGCTGGTGGCGGGCAGTAAGCTTGTGACGATGTCGTCTCACGCCATTGGCTTCTTGGATTTTTACCCTGGGATGAACTCGACGCTGCTGCTACTTGACAACTACATGGAGGGGAATAGGTACGCAGTTTGTTTATCCGGTGCTGTTGTCGTTGATGGTGGCGGGATCTTTGTGAAAGGAAACACGTTGAGGGCAACGGAGGAGGATCACGGTGCGGAATCATCTGTTTATGTTTACTCTGTTGACTTGAAGAACGGCGGTTGCTTTGACGTGGAGAACAACAAGATGATAGCCGTTAATGGCATTTATTTTTACGGGGACACCACTGTGAGCTCCGCAGGGCTACTGCGAGTGGCGGAATGCACCCTTGTTGAAAGCACGGAATTTTTTGAATCGGCGCTGGTGCATCTGGATGGCTCTGTGACTCTCCAGGGTGGTGCACAATGGCGTGTGGAGGGCAACAACGTGAGTGCAGTCGCAATACTAAGTATAGCACATGCCCAGAACAGCATTGAACTTTTAGGCAGCGGTACCACTGTGGCAATTGCACACAACCGTCAGGTGGAAGATACTTCTTTTTTTGCTGGTCTGGCTCCGTCAAACTCGATTGTGACGTCACCCGCACGGTTTGTGGTGGGGTGCAACAGGCAGGGCGATGAGGAGGTGTCGTACGACGGCGTGTTTCCGGAGGGCGTGGTGGTGTTTGGGTGCGGCACATGCAACGACGACGCTGCGTGCTACATGCCCGGGACGGAGTCGGTGGATCGCGGCTCGTGCTCGTGCAGCTGCAAGGACGGATGGCATGGCGCGTCGTGTCTTCCCTTCGAGGTGCCCGACACGGTTGTGCCGCCCTTGCCGGAGAGAGCCGTGGACGGCGACACGAGCTGCGTGGTGAACCAGACGCTGACGAGCCTCACGCTGAACATGTGGAAGACGCACCACTGCTACGTGGGTGTGACATTCAGCGGCGTGGGTG
>NW_916277.1:0-1729 GCF_000209065.1 Trypanosoma cruzi
TCGCCCACCGCCCACAGGTTGTGCAGGTCCACCCACCCGCCGGCACCGACCGTCCCACCGTCGCAGCGCACCAGCGACGACGCGACAGGCCCCTCAACGCCCACGAAGCGCAGCACTGAATCAAACACCGCGAGGCGCTCTCCAAGCACAAGGCCGCCGCCGTCGCTCACAACCGAGACGTTCGTCACGGAGAACACCGAGTGGCTCCGCAGACTGAGGCGCGACGAAGACGCCACACGCATCGCGGACGCGGTCGGACCGCCCGAAGCCTCCAGCGACACACCGTCAAGCACCACCGCGCTCGACAGCAGGTCCACACCGCCGCTAACGTACACCGCCGACCCGCCCGCGTGCAACGACCTCAGCACAGTGTTGCTCACACGCAGCCGCGTCTGCAACAGCGACGTCGCGTGCAGCACAAGCGGCGACGCCACCGCGTCCGTCAGCCCGCTCAGCTGCGAGTAGCGCATCGGCCCCGCCGTCACAATCGTCGAGTCACGGACCGTCACGTTCGTGTGTGCCGGCAGGTTGTGCACAAACACAAGCGAGCAGTAGCCGCCTGACAGTCCGCTCACGCTCACCTCCAGGCTCCGGTCACTCGCCGGCTCGCCGCTGTAGCCCCGCACGTAGAGCTGCGCACCGCCGTCGCACACGCAGCTCCTCAATTCGATGCGCAGTGCGCCGGGAAGCATCGCCGCAACGTCGAACACCACAGCCACGCCGTTTGTGATAGACACGCCGTCCATCAGCACCGTGTCCACGGCGCGGCCAACCGTGATGGCTCTGTCCACCGTGCCGCCCCGCAGTCGCAACAACACCGCATGCACCGCGGGCATCCACACCGCCGCCGCAACCAGCGCCAACACCACAAGCAGCGCCGCACGCACAGCTGCAATGGCCCTGCGCCGCACACAGTGCCGGCCGCGCGGACGCGCACCCACAGAAGACCACATCCACCGACCCAAACAGATAATAAAGGGGCTGTCGTGGTGTGTCGCACTCGCCCCGTCGACCGTAACTCCTGCCCCGCAAATCCCTTCCTACACAGATGGAAAAACCAGAAACACTATTCCGATAGATCGCTATCACACTACTGCTAATCCTAATAATGCAAGCAATTCCTAACACCTTGAAACGATAGTTGTGCGGGTCAATCCAAACTAACTCTATCTGCTCGGTCAGAGGAGAAGAAGACAGAAACAACAGTAACTAAGCACAGTGGCACGCAGAGGCATCCGGTCACGGACAGTCTCAAACAAAGCACAACCACCGACAAAAAGAAGCACAGACGCAGTCAGCCCAGTGATGTCACCGCCCTCCCACCACCCACGCAGTCCCACACAACCAGCATGCAGAGTGGCAGGATCCCAGCAAAAAGACACATGACCATTGGCACCGCTCCTGCAACCAAATGCTTCTACCACAGAGTAGTCCTGATGCCGTGGACGAAACACAAGGGCCGGGACACACCCACGTGGCAGTGTTACAACCGGCAGCCATCGAGCGTGTCAAAGGATGAAATGGTGACACGGAAGAGGAGCGGAGGAATCGCCGTTTGCCAGTAGTCAAGGCTTCGTTCCTCCCCCACGTGGGTCGGCATTGCAAAACAAACAGCGGCACCATAAGAGCACACGGCACACACAAGAAGGACGGATGAAGAAGTACGGTGACGGCACTCAGACACGGGGCACAAGAGCCCAAATCAATTGTGCGTTCTGTTGCTCATAGA
>NW_916278.1:0-1729 GCF_000209065.1 Trypanosoma cruzi
AGAGTGTGTGTGCGCTGGTCGTCCCACGCTTCTTTTTGTTTTGTTTTTCATTGTGTTGTTGAGAGCACCCATTTTACTTTTTTTTTGGTTGGCGGCATGCTTTGACTGTGGACACCTTAATCTTACTTTTTTATAGTTCTTTACCGTTTTTTTTTTTGTTTCGAAGTGTCACCCTCTTGCATTCTTGTGAGGCCACTAAGTTTTTCCTTCGGCATACGCCATGCGTCAGTTGGTCCACGTTAACCCGTGGCTTGCAGCGTTGCTGGTGCTGCTTGTGGTGGTGCCTACGATGCGATTGCTAGCGGATGCGTTGCTGTCACCCTGACGCATCCCTGCTTTTTTCATTGACTATGCGGTGCGTACCGACGGCGCGTGGACGACTCCGGTAGTGGTGAGGGTCGTGCCTCTCACAGCGCAGGATGCGCCGCAGGTGTACGGCGTCGTTTGTAAGAACCGATGGGCGCTTGTCCGCATCAAGACGTCAACGAGGATCCCTGATGACAGCAGGAGGCACTGCGGCTTCTCCCGGCCCCAGCGATGGGGTCCGCACCTTGTCGCGGTGCTGGGGCTCTGGCTGCATGTAGGAACTCCGCAGCAGGGCGTTGCTGCGAGCACGACGGAGACCAAGACGACTCCACCCCTCGAGAGGGTTCCACGCCATGCCCGGTGCGGGGAGGTGAGACGGTCCGCCTGCGGACTGTCGGAAAAAACTGCACGACCGTTTCGCTGCGGTCACGCCGTTGATATCACACGCTGCGGTGACGTCCACACGAACCCTGGCACCGAGGAGGGTGGCTGCATCACTGTTTGGCAGCTTAACATTGCAGGCCTCTCGTCCGCAAAAACGATTGCATCTGCTGCGCGATTGGAGCGGCATCAAACTGACATCGTTCTTTTCCAGGAAATAAATGACCGTAGCGACGTGGCGACAAAAGCTTCTGCATGCAATGAGTTTCTTCAGGCCTGCACTGGGCGCAGTGGTGGCGTTGCCATTCTGGTGCGTCACTCTCTACCGTGCGAGCGCCTGTCGCTCCTCGGCACTGACCTCCTGGAGACCACTGCTGTCCGTGTACTTCCACCCAGCTGTTCCAGCATGTGCGTGGTGAATCTCTACAACCCTCCCACAGCAACTTTTCAAGAATCCGCATTTATTACTATCATTTGTCGCTCATTCCTTGCTGCGATTATTGCGGGTGAATTGAATTGACATCATGAGCTCTCGGACAGCCATACACCACCAACGACTGGAGGAGAGGACTTTGCTGCTGTTTTAATTGATTTGGATTTTGAGCCGGCAAATGACCCGGCGCAGGCAACACGGATCACACATCGTAATGTCTCGTCCCCTGACGTGACTGCGTATCGCGCACTACGTGTCACCCACTGGAAATCCACCCCTACATCGATTCGAACCACTGCTTGATATCTTACTTGGTAGGGATGGATGATGGCATTCCGCGACTAGCAAATACGCCGCCTCGACGGAAGAAAGCCACCTTTGCCCTGCGCAAAGCGGATTGGCCTGCTTTCACCTCGTTGTGTAAAACCCTCCTTGCCACCGTGTCCACATGGTTGGACATCCGCAGAGGCATCGTACGAGCAGCTGAGCGCCATACCCCGCGTGGAAGCCGTGAAGGCCCCAAAACGAATATGGACACACGAAATGGTGCAAGCCGAGGTCGCCGCGGAAGCAGCACACAAAGCACACACATTGCCTCGCCCGGAGACA
>NW_916279.1:0-1730 GCF_000209065.1 Trypanosoma cruzi
TATGGCGGGCGTGGTCTCAGGAGGACTTGCCGATGAGTTTGGGGACGACGGCTTAACTTCATCGCAGCTTCATGGCCTCGCCGAGTGGGAGTACGACCACTACACCACGACACTGAATCGAATCCCCATTGACGACGATAATTGGACGTTGTTTTCCGGTCAGGGCCACGCAGCCATTCTCGAGATCATTGGCCGGCACCGGCGGGAGACGATGGAGATGAATTACAGTGGGGTCAGCGGGGGCGACCGTCATGGTGTTCTCTCGCGGATTGTGAGCCTCTGCGAAGCGATTAACGAGGCGGTGGATTTATCGTGGGACAAAATGTTGATGCTTGAGCCGCTGCCACCTGTGCTGTATGCAGCGGATTCGGAGCCACCGCGTGTCATTCCGCCACCGTTGCCGACGTTGTTCGCGTCGTCTGAAGAAGCCAGCGGTGAGAATGACGCGGGTGCCGTCGGCGACCGCCAGGAAATGCCATCCGAGTTGCCGTTTGAAGCGGGCGCAACAAGCGATCCGACACCCCAGGAGCCGGACGGATCTACCCAACAGGTGGCGGAGGCTGCGGCTGCGCCCAACACCACGGACACGACCATCAACGCCACAGTGGACAATAACAGCAGAGTGGATGTTGCCAACGCACGCATCTGTGCGCTCTTCTTTGGCAACACCGAGCCCGGCAGAGGCGCGGATCCAACGGTGCCACCACCATCGTCATCATCCTTATTATCTGCCAATGCCAATGCCACGGGAGAGACGCGGAATTCCGCTCCCTCTGTTGCTGGTGTGGGCGAAACGATGAGTCTTTTTGGAAATGCATCATCTACAGCAGAGACCGTTTCTCCGGAGCCTCCAATGGAACAGCAGCCGTGGTTCGGTGAAATCGAGCCCCACTTTCTTGTGGAGCTCCCAGAGTCATTCCGCCGTGAGCTGCTTTTTGATCACATGAATCTGCTTTTGTGCGGACAAGAGCGGGAAGAGGGGGGTCAACGCACGCACATCTATGCTGCATTTATGAATCAATTACCACCAGACATGCGAATGGAGGCCATTGAAGTGGAGCAACGCTGGCGACGCGTTACTGGCGAAGACTCAGGAACTGGTGGTGCGCAGGGCGGCGACGCGCCCACTTTTCTTACAGAAGTTCTTGCAACTGTTGACCCGGAGGTGCGGCGCGACATTCTGCTAACCTGCGACTTGCGGTATCTCGAGGGGAACGCCGCTCTTCTTGCTGAGGCCACCGTACTCCGCGAGCTTCAGAGCATGGAGGCTCAGGGAGGCGAAGAGGAGGATGACAGGCGCCTACGGGAGGGACGGGAAGAGGGGGAGAGACTGAGCGGTGATGGGGCAGCCGAGGGAGCGATGTACAATGAGTTATTCCAAGTACCGGCAGAGGACTCACATTTGCCATGGTTCTTGCAGCACCAGTTTCTTGAGGAACATGGCGGCCGCATCGTTCGGCCAACAGGCGCGGAGGCTCCACCCATTAACTTCAGAGACAACAATAACAACAACGCCGGTGGTGGTGGTGGGAATCGCCGACCGGGACGCCCGCCGCGAGGCCACAACCGCGTGACGGAGTCTTTTCTCACCACCCGCATCCGCGCGTTGCAAAATCGTTTTACACGCGAAGAAAAAGTGCCACCGCCACCGAATCGTCAAAATGGTGAAACGGGTGTCCATGCCCCTGTCCCCCCCGTGCCAATTGCTGTGCTTCGGCAGCTCATGAACT
>NW_916280.1:0-1730 GCF_000209065.1 Trypanosoma cruzi
GCCTCCTCCTTCCTTCTCTTCATGTCCACGGAGTGACGCAGCTGCCAGCACCGACTGCAGGAGAAGCATCCAACTGCACCGCAACATGTACGCCGTGCATTTGTGTGTGCCTGCAGTCACGCAAAGGGGAAAAAAAGAGAAGAAAAAAAGAGAGCCACGCAAGTGAAGGGGCACGCACAAACACGCAGCAGAGGCGCAGGACGGAAAAAAAGGGAGGATGAAAGCCGCTGAGGCTCGAGATGGCACGGCAGCCCAACCAGCGGCAACCCACAATAATTTTCCCAAAATAAAAATAAGTTAGAAATTTTCTAAAGCCCTTTAAAAAAACTTGCACACCCATTAAAGAACTAAAAAAAAGAAAAATCTCATCGTGACGCGGCAAAAAAAAAGACTGCTTGTACATTATTCATGCAGAAGTAAAAATACATTTGCTTCGACCGCTCAGCCCTATTTTGTCTACACAACACCCAAATTTCATTGGGGCGCTCAGTGCGGTTTTTTTTTTCTTTCACTCCGCCATCGTCGTGGCGCTCAATGCCGAGTGCACTTATCATCGGCCGACGGAAACATTAAATACAATCCGCCATTACCAGAAAACTACACCATATAGGAGAAGACAAACATACGTATATATAATGAAAGAGAAGAAAAAAACATATAACCAGCGGTGCAGTCCCGGGAGGGGGAGCACGCCTTTACATAACGACTTTCATGGGGGGAAGGGTATTCAAACCAAAAATAAAAATACATAAAATAAACGGTGCATCCACAAAAAATTGGCAGTTACTTCGGAGGGTGCGTGGAGAGGCACATATGCTCACGCCGGTGGCAGGAAGTCCTCACTGCAATTTCTCAGTAAAGGGCCGCAATGCCCCACATCCCCAGCAGCAGCAGCAGCGCCCGAGACACGCCCCCATGCATGGAGCCGTCACTTTTTTTGACCATTCTTAGTTCATCAACACCCAGTGGGCGGTTGTACAAGAAGACGTTCCTCACCGTCACACTGCTGCTCTTCTTATCTTCCTCGTCTTCGCCGCCCACAAAGTAGAAGTCCGCGATTTCAGCCCCCCGCACCTCAGGTGTCGGTAACGTCGCCAAGCTCCCCACACTCGCACCATCCACGTACACTGAGCCCTTGTTGCCGTCCTGCAGCATGATCGCCACCTGGTATTCTTTCCCCGGCCTCCAAGTGCTTCCTGATTTCGTTGTCTCGCCGTTGAACACTGTCTCCCACGTACCGTCCGTGCCGTACGACAGCCCAATGAAGAGCGTGCTGATGGGTTCGGCCAGCACCGCGCCCAGCAAAGTAGTGCTGTTCTTCGGAACTTTGTGGACGATCACCGTCGCCACAAGAGTAAAATTGTAATTTACAAAAGTGTGCGGCCCATTGCTCTCCCGATGGTTCACGGGCCATATCGCCCCAGACCCAAACCCCGTGAATTTGAACCCGTCATGGACCTTCACCGCATTCCTCACCGTTGCATTCACGGAACGGTAATCGTCGATCCACGTGTCACCGCTAGCCGCATTGGACAGGAGTCCAACCAGACCCACCGTGGGTGTGGAAGAAGCGGAGAAGGAGGCGTCAAGCTGCGCCCAAGTGCTGAGGGTGGACTTGATCGTCTTCAGCTCCTCCGTCAGGCGGGAGAGTGAAATGGCACGGCCTTTATCGTTGTCCCTCCGTTGTAAAAGATGCAAACTGCCATCCGAGTACAGCAGGGCGCTGGCGA
>NW_916282.1:0-1731 GCF_000209065.1 Trypanosoma cruzi
TGCAACACTGTGAACGGCGAGGAGGGGGTGGAATACAGCATCCCGTCCGTGTACAATGCCGCCATTTTGACCTGCAGCGATCCATGCACCCTCGCGGCATCGTGCTTCCCCGCGTACACGACGAAGGCCTCGAGTGATGGCTGCGCCTGCACGTGCGCTGAGGGCGGCCACGGCGATGCGTGCCTGCCCGTTGCTGTTCCCGAGCCACCGAGCACTGACGGCGCCGACTTGTGCGTGCGGGACGTGCGTGTGGATGTGGAGGTGAGCGCCGGTCTTGGGACGTCGGTGGCGTGCTACGTTGGTGTGACCTTTGCGGTGGACGTCGTGGTGGACGTGGAGTCGATGTTAGGGAGCGTGCGCAACGTGACGCTGGTGAACTGCACTTTTGTGGGCGGTGCGAGCCTGTACGTTGTTGGGTGGCGGTCCGACCCGCCTGCTGGCGAGCGTGCCGATGTGTTGATCAGCGGGCTTGAGTCGCGCTCCGGCGGCGGCGTGGTGGTGGCTAACCGATTTCCGCCGGGCTCGCGCGTCACTGTGGTGGACTCGGTGCTGATCGCAGAGGCGTGTGTTGCGTACCGCGGCGCCTACGACCTTGGCGACGCCTCCGCGTGCCTCGTGCTGCACAGCGTGAATCTGACTGGGAGTGTGCTGACCATCGCGCGCACGCATGTGGCGGCTGTGTTCCGTGGCGCTGTCGTCGCGCGGTGCGCTGTACGTGGACGGGCTGTCGGTGCAGACGTCGCTGGGGCTGTGCGTGGCGGTGGAGGGCGGTGTTGCGGCCAGCGGCGGCTCCGTGGTGGCGTTTGTTGACAGCGACTTCCTGCTGTGCAATCACGCAGTCTGCGTGGATGGGCCTGTGAGCGTGTCGGGCTCTGCTGTGGCGCTTGTGCGGAACGACTTTTTGTCGACGGAGGACTACGCGGTGGCGTTTTATTCGACGGTGAGGCTGGCTGGCGGGTCGATGCTGCTGGCGAAGGACAACGTGCACGACGGCGTCTCGAGGGAGATGCTCTACGCCGCTGGCGCCGTGACCGCTGCTGGGAGCACGCTGAGCTTTGTGCGCAACCGAGCGCTGCTGCCACGGATGCTGTCGGCGGGCCTGTCGCTTTTGGCTGGGGCGCATTTGAGGGTGGCGTGCAACGACGCGGGTGGCCGCTTCCTGTCGACGGCGGAGGAGTACGCAGCGGCAGGTTTTGGCGACGCTGGGAGCATCGACGTTGCTGGGTGCGACGACTGCGACAGGGACACGTACTGCTACGCGCCCGGGACGGCGTCGGCCAGCATGAAGGACGGTGTGTGCGTGTGCGCGTGCGGCAGCGGCGGGTACGGCGAGGCGTGCGTGCCTGTGGGAGCTCCCGCGCTGCCGCCCGCTGTGGACACTGCGTCGAGTGTGTTCGTCCGCGAGGGCGTGACGGTGCGGTCGGTGTTCGTTGTGCCTGCTGGCGCGAGCGAGGTGACGCTGCGCCACGTTGTGCTGGACGGCGTGAGTCCTGTGCTCTACGTGCCGTGGATGGCGCGGGACGGCGTGCGGATCGTTGTGCAGAACGTGTCGCTGCTGAACGGTGCTGTGCTGTACGTGATGGGCGGTGGAGCGTTGCGCGGTGCGGTGGCTGCGGGGGGCGACGAGGGCGGGCCGGTGGAGCTGTCCGTGTGCGATGTGGAGGCGCTGAACGGTGCGCTTGTGCTGACCGGCACGTTTCCCGCGGGGTCTGTGCTGACGGTGACGGACTC
>NW_916283.1:0-1731 GCF_000209065.1 Trypanosoma cruzi
TTGCTCACAGTTGTCACTGGCAATCGCATGCGCCACCTCTTCTCTGCTCCCTTTCAGTGTCGCAGTCTTTTATTGATTGACGGACGCCATTCTGTCCGGCGTGCCACCCTGATTGGATTGTGTGGGACTGCTTGCCAACGCCATCGGAGAAAGCAGGCCGACCTTTTCACGTATTTAATTCCATCTTGCGCGCAGGTATTTTCTTTACATGTTCTGTTGGGCACTCAGACAGCGAGGTGTCCGGAAATATGCGTGCGTGGAATTCTTCCTGCCATGTGAACTGCGGACAACACCGCGGGGCTGCCACTTTGACTCCGCAGAGTTGTTGTGTCTCTTTGCGGGGTTGGCAGGGAAATTCCATGCAGCCAGCTATTGCTGGTGTGTCCCCAAATGTTGTCACTTCAAACGAATAATGTGCTTCAGCGAGTGAGGGTGTTGATTGGGGTTGTGTGCACTCTGGCTCTGTTTGCTACTTTGTTTGGGCACGCAACACTTGAGTGGTGGTAAAATGGAGCGGGGCGATGCCTGGCCGCGTCTCGCCCATTGTTCGGTGCACGATGGTGTGGTGCACATTGTGGTGCTGACTCTGCGATGTGAGTGCGGTCCCCTGCGCGGCAATGGTGGTGGGTGGAGGGGAGTGTTGACCCTCGGCGGGACGGTGGGATCGTGCCTCCTTTTCTCTTTGTTCCTTCCCTTTTGTGAAGGTGTGCACTTATTTTTTGTGTCGGTGATGGGGCAAACCGACAGACAACGTGGATAAAACAAAATGAAAAAGGGCGATAGTGTGGCGGTGTTGGGGTTGGTTGCACGCCTCGCGTTGCTGCGGGGCGGTGGGCCTCGGCTGCTTCACCGACAGGCGTTGCAGTGCGGCTGCATGGCGCACCGAGCACCCCGCCGTGTGAGTGCCACGCCCAACGCCATTGGGACTGCGGGACGAAGCAGCCGCGACTGTCCTTTGGAGTCAGCGGCACCTGCTGGCCGCAGTTGGGCGGTGCGAGTGGGATGCTTCACCGCACGGGTGTTGTGATGGCGCCTTGCAGCGGCTCTGGTGATGGTTCCGACGCTGCAGCTCGACGTGTGGCGGGGAGTGAAGTGTGGCCGCGGTGGACCATGAGCAGCACCGTAGAGGAACTCCTGCAGGAGGGAAACACTAGCAGCACCAACATGATGCTGAGTGATTTCCTTTGGAATTATGTTGGCGGCAGGGCGGCCGTTGATGAAAGACTACAATGTGACGATGGAGGTGTTTGTTCAGGAGCCGGATGATTACGTACAAGACCAGCGGCTTCTTGAAGAAATTCTTAACTTAACTGCGTACCAATCGCTGGAGGCCATTACTAAGCCTCTTCACGAAGGTGTGTTTTCTCTCGGGCAACGTAGGGACTATGAAGAAAAAGGATACGATCACTCCTCTTGCAAGGGGAATACCAAACGGAGTACTCACGCAGGTACTGACAGAAGCGAGGCGGGAGGCAGAGGAAAGGCTAAGACGAACGCAAGAAATGAAATTTACCATTTCCACTAATATCGAAGATGTACTGTTTAAAGGAGGAGTTCGCGTCAATGAAATGAAGCTGAGCGACTATCTTACGAGGGAACTGGACGGCAGGGGCATTGTGGACACCAATCGGGATGTCTTGCTGGAGGAGTTTTTCAGGGACCCCACGAAGTATATCCGTGATAAAGGAGCATTGGACGAAATGCAGGCATCAGGTCATTATTTGAGTATGA
>NW_916284.1:0-1731 GCF_000209065.1 Trypanosoma cruzi
TCGTGTGTTGGGGGTTCCTGCGGTGTGCACAACTGTTTCCTTCTCTTGTGAATTTTTATTGTGTTGGTGCGGCCAATAATTCAATTTGCGTTGTTCCTGCTTTTCGCTGGTAAAAGTGCTGCAATAGATGTTTTTATTTCCTCCTTCGTTGCTGTGGCACCTGATTCCTCGCCGTTTATTGCGGTGGAAATGAGAATACGTGAGTGGACTCCCACGCACCAGAACGCACCTTCGCTCCTATTTATTGCTGCACAGAAGGGCATACGTGTTTGGTGGTGCCTCGACCATATATTTTGTGGGCGTACATTCCCCTGCAGGCTGAGGGCGGGGCGACGCTCCGTCACGGTGCACTTCCCTCGCATGCCGCCCACTGTGATTCATCGTGCATCACCCCCTCACATACTCCGTGGTGCCACACCGCTGATATTATTGCAGCCGCGGTGACTCCGCGTATTTCACGCATTCGATTGTGCCACAATACATCCGCTCGTGTGGCCGCCGCATCCAAACAGCGGTGCCCAACACCGTGAGCGGCAGTCCACATCCTTGCATGCCCCGGCGCAGTGGTGCTTGACTGTCAGCCAGGCGCCAGACGACACGAGAGTATTGTGCCGGCAGTACAGCACACGGAGCTGCAGCGAATGACTCGGGCGGCGACGCATCTATTTGTCGCAAAGCAGTGAAAAGGAGTCGGGCAAAATAATGCCGGCTGCATTCACGACACCATACCCACAGCCAAAGCATGCGACATGATGTGCGTTTCGCTGGTGCTGTAAAATGCCTGCAGACGACGTCACTAGTGGAGGCACACCACCCATGATCAGCGGGCAGACAATAATCGGCATGGGAGGCCACAAAAGGCAGCAACGACGCCAGCAGCAGCAGCTCTCTCTCTCTCTCTCTCTGTTGCCTCCGAGAAGCAAATATTCCACCAGCCACAGCCGGCTGTGCCATCGTGACACTCCATGCACGTCGCGGCTGCGTCAACACATCCTGCTCCCTGCAGCGCCTCAAAAGATGCCTCACTCCGTCCACTAAGTGCATCGATGCGGGCCGTGCCCGGGCTGTTCATCAGGACCACAGCGATGTGCGGGTCACCGAGTCGCAGCATGTTTGTTGTGACGTTGTTGCATGGCACCTGCACACACACACGCAGCGCCTGCATCCTTCCCCTTTGTGTTCGCCCTCCGCCGGAGTGGCCACACACACGGGCAGCAGCAAATTCACTTCACCCTCGACGATCCAAAATCAACACCGACATCCCTCGCCACGCAAAGATCTCAGTTGCCAGCACGGGCCTCCTGCCGCTCTGCCATCGACGCCGAAACACGGCACAGTGCACGCACTTATTTTCCTCGTGTTCCGTCAGCCGTTTGGTTCACACATTCTCCGACGGGCTGACGCCCACAAAAGCACGCCACAAAAGCCACTGTGATCGCACAAGCTCTTGCGATGAGCGTCTGTGTGTGCATGGATCCGCTGCTCACACGTGCTGGCAGGCAGCCTGCAGCCGGTGCCCTCGTGCCAGTTCATCGGCTCCAGCATGGGAAAGAGAAAATGGCCAATTCCTCGTGCACTTATTCCCACCAGCAGCACCAACACGCTGGTCGCCAGCCGTCATTCCTCAGAACATCCAGGAATGCCGAAAAGTGACTTGGAACTGTCAGCCAGCAATGCCACAATCCCCGCACACATTTCGGCTCCACCAGAAAAGACACACAAACTACACAC
>NW_916285.1:0-1732 GCF_000209065.1 Trypanosoma cruzi
GACGAGACGAAAAAGAGATGCGGTGCGGTTCTCATACATCTCGGTTGTGACACCAGTCACGCCACCTCTTTTCAAATCGCCTGCAGCAAAGACCGTCACCGTCAGCAGCGGTCGGTACCCTCCTTCTTCACCGACGCCGTCACGCGCCTCCTCCCTCAACAACACAACGGGGGAGCAGCAGCCACACGCAACTGCCAGCACCGAGCACAAAACAAGAATCCACCTGCACTGCAACATGTACGCCGTGTGTGTACCAACGAATACAAAAAAAAAGCAAAGCATCTGAGGACACACACAACCACACAAGAGTGCCAGAAAACAAACAAACAGGATGAATGCTGAAACGCAACACTGCGCGGCTGCCCACGCTGCGGCAAGCCGCAGGACACATGCCGAAAAGTAAAATAAAACAAAGTTAAATCCGTCTTCCATTATGAACTCACTCAAAAACAAAACGAAAAACAAAACTGCACGCTGCTGCGTGAATTCCAAATCGGTGCGCATTTCTCGCCTGCAGATAAAAAATAAGAAAATACGTTACACTCCTTCCTGTCGTTCAAACACCCGGTGCCCACACATTATTTATATCCCACTGGGACACTCGGCGCGGTTTCGTGTCCCCACTCCATTGTCTCTTTTATCAGCCGGCACCATCGGCGTGGCACACAGTGCCGAGCGCGCCTCTGGTCACTAAAGAAAAAGCACTGAGTGAATCCCGTAATTGTCGGAGGAACACAACACAAAAGAAAGGAATAAAACAAAAACCCCGCGGTGCAGTCCCCGGAGGAAGAGCATGCTTCCACATGGAGAAAAAGCCCTGCACAGCAAGAAGGGCGCAAAGTAAAATAAAATTAAAACCAGAAAAAACAAAGCGTCCACAAAAAGTGGCAATTACTTTAAAAGAGCGCGTGGCCAGACGCATATGTCCCAGCTGGTGGCAGGAAGTCCTCACCGCGATTTCTCAGTAAAGGGCCACAATGCCGCACAGCAGCACCCGAGAGACGCCCCCCACGCATGGAGCCGTCACCGTTTCCTTTTTTGCCGCCACCGTTTCCTTTTTTATCGTCGCTCTTCTTGACCATTTTTAGTTCACCGACACTCAGTGGGCGGTTGTACAGAAAGACGCTCGTCACTGTCACATTGCTGTTGATGTCTCCCTCACCTCCACCAAAATAGAATTGTGTGATTTCATGTCCCAGCGTCTCAGGTGTCGCTATATTCTCTGGGCTCCCCACAATCACACCATTCACGTACACGGAGCCCTTGTTGCCGTCCTGCAGCACGAGCGCCACCTGATATTCTCTCCCCAGCTCCCAAGTGGTGCTCGATGTCGTTTTCTTCCCATCAAACACCGTCTCCCACGTTTTATTCATGCTGTACGACAGCCCAATGAAGTTCGTGCTGACGGGTGCATCCAGACCCGAACCCAGCAGAGAAGTGCTCCCCTTCGCAACCTGGTGGATGGACACCGTCGCCACAAGAGTGAATCTGCGGTTCACAAAGCTGTACTGTCTGTTATCCTCCCGGCTGTTCACGGGCCATGTTGCCATGGATCCAGGCCCCGTGAATTTGAACCCGTCATGGACCCTCACCGCATTCATGACCTTTGCATTCACGCAGCGGTAATCGTCGATCCACGTGTCGCCACCGGACGACGTATTGGACAGGAATCCAACCAGACCAGTCGTGGGTGTGGACGAAGCGGAAAAGGAGGCGTCAAGCTTTGCCCAAG
>NW_916286.1:0-1732 GCF_000209065.1 Trypanosoma cruzi
CCAGATACTTCAGGTGGTCCTCAATGGAAGTGGGAATGATGCTGTCACTGCAATTGGGGTCCTCATTGGCGGTCAAGGCAGAACACGGTGTGCCAAAGGTATCAGTGCAGTTCTTGTGCACCGTGTCCCCGTCATTGTCGTACCATACTTCATTGGGAGCGTGGTAAAATCCAAACAACATCGGGAGAAGGTGGGGCACAACATCCCGCTTGTGCGTCACGCGGTACAACTCATGGCCGCCGCGGCAAAACGATGCAAGAAGCCAGTTGGCGAATGCCTCGTTTCCCACGCGCGGCTGCCCAAACGTGTACAGCAAAACCTTCACTGCACTGGGAAACAAGGAATTCTGCGAAATCAAATTGGCAGCAGCGATATTGGCCATGGCGCCGCCAAGGCTGTGTCCAGTGACGAGAATTCCCTCGATTCCTTTCTCCGCAACAAGTTCCTGTAGGTACACCCACATCTCCGCCCACAATGACTTCAATTCGCAATCGAAGCCGGTGTGAACAAGACACCCAACGCAACCATCCTGTATGTACGGAGCAGGGATAAAATCCAGATCGTATAGCCAGTTATTAATATCCACTGTCCCGCGAAAACTTACCACAATCATGCTCTCGTTGACGCCCACAAACGCCTGCGTGCTGTGCGTGGCATTCGTAAATACACGCACCCTTTGCAATCCCGGGTTCCTGGCGCAGGAGGCACAAGTCCAGTTGGGAATGGCTTCGGCCTTGCAGTACGCTGCCTTCGCATAGTACAGTGCCGTCGTTGCCAACTGCACTGAGTATTCGGCGCGGACATCCTCCCCGCAGAGAAGGATGAGGAGGACGACCACGACAGTCATGGTGCGGCGGCGCATTGCCTCGGTTGTTGCCTGTGAAATGCCTTGGAGACTAGTGGAGCAGTCGGAGGGGAGAGAAGAGGGTGGGGGGTGATGGGCTGGTGGGCAGGGAGGACGTGGGAAGGCACAGCAGCAGCAGCAGCAGCAGCGGGGAGAAAAAGAAAAAATAACGGAATATGAGTCTCATGACATGCCAAGAAGTCCAAAATGTTTTTCTAAGCCAAAGAAAAACAAAACAAAACAAAACAAGAAAAATCGGCTTTCAGTTGTTAAGAGTCAAATAACAATAAAAAAAAAAAATGGAAAAATTTCAAAAAGCCAAAACGCTGCCCGAATTTGAGAGAAAAAAACAACGAAACAACGGTCTGGTGGTCTGAGACAAACCCGGTGCATACATATGAAGTGGTTTCCGGGCGGCTTGCGAATGAGCGTCCCTTTCAAG
Organism: Trypanosoma cruzi; assembly: GCF_000209065.1. Lineage (NCBI taxonomy): Eukaryota > Euglenozoa > Kinetoplastea > Trypanosomatida > Trypanosomatidae > Trypanosoma > Trypanosoma cruzi. The sequence continues at coordinate 1,287 of NW_916286.1, forward strand.
CCCTTCCCCCAATGGCCCACGACCCCGCAGCAAGGCGGGCCCGAGGGAGTGGGTGGGGTGAAAAATGAGAATTGTCTGACCCTCCAACGCGGCTCAACCACGACGCATCCGCAATCCCCCGGAGATAAAACAAAAAGAGAAAAAGAAAAGAATTACAGGTTTCCATTTAAATAGGGGATAATAGAAAGGGTTGCACCATCGGATGCAATCCTTCCACAAGCTGTTCAATACGTCAAGGTACATCGCGTACACAGTGTTATTGTGCGGACCACACCAGGCATCGCCACTGCAAAAATTATTTACGCAGCGGAAGGACCAACCATTCAGGATTAAGAACGTCGTTCAACGAGCAGACTTCAGGAAAAGAAATCGTTTTTGCCTTCCGATCAGCGTCGTATATTTTCACAGTGGCATTCTGCACAAAATCCCTGGTCTCATTCATGACG
>NW_916287.1:0-1732 GCF_000209065.1 Trypanosoma cruzi
GCGGGCTGTCGTGGCTGTGCTACCGCAACGTGACGTTCAGCGGGGGCGGCATGATTCTGACGGTGCTGATAGGGGCGATGGCGGGCGACGTGGCGAACGTCACGTTCGATGGATGCACGTGGAGGGACGGCGCCGTGCTGTTGCTGTTGGGCAACGCGTACGCCGCTGTGGGGTCGCTGCACATCGTCGTCACCGGCAATACATTCATTGACGCGCTGCTCAGCCCGGAGGGTGTGTTTCCACCGCACACGAACATCACGATCAGCGGGAACCGCTTCACGGTCACGAGGCTGATCCCTCGGTCGGGTTTGGAACTTGGGAGGCCGTCGTGTGTCTCGATGAATGAGCTGGCGATCAGCAACGACTCCGCGGTGGTGCTCAGCGGCAATACTTTTCAGACCGAGATGGCATCGTCATGCGCCATTCACGTCGTTGGATCTGCACTGAGCGTGTCGTGGCACTCCGTGTTTGCTGTGGTGGGCAACAAGTTTCATATGACTGGCGTTAACGGCACGCTTATATATCTTGAGGGGTCTATGCATTCTTCGTCACTGAGTGTACTGAACAACTCTGCCGTGGTGATCCGAGGCAACGTTGTGACGAGGCCGGTGCAGTGCTTCATGTTATTTTTGTGGACCTTTGGTGTGGAGTCTTTTTCGGCGGTTGTGTTTCAGGGCAACGACATGCAGGGAAGCCTGGCTGTGTTGTTCTCTAGATCCAGTTGCCGAATCTACTACAACTCCTGGCTGCAGTTGAGCGGCAACCTCTGCCGCGTATCACCATTGGATGCGTTTGCTTTTCTCCTCCCCAAACTGAATCTCCGTGACTCCACGGTGTCTGTGTCCGGCAACCGATTTATGTCCAGCACGGTCGCGCTGAACGTGCTGCGGATATCCACGGTGTCCAGCGATCTCACGAACGGAGTGATTTTGTTTGCGTGCAACACTGTGAACGGCGAGGAGGGAGTGCAATACATTATTCCGTCCGTGTACAATGCCAGCATTCTGACCTGCAGCGATCCATGCGCCCTCGCGGCTTCGTGCTTCCCTGCGTACACGACGACGGCCTCGAGTGATGGCTGCGCCTGCAGGTGTGCTGAGGGCGGCCACGGCGATGCGTGCCTGCCCGTCGCTGTCCCCGAGCCGCCGAGCACCGACGGCGCCGACTTGTGCGTGCGGGACGTGCGTGTGGATGTGGAGCTGAACGCCGGTCTCGGGACGTCGGTGGCGTGCTTCGTTGGTGTGACCTTTGCGGCGGACTTCGTGGTGGACGTGGAGTCGATGTCAGGGAGCGTGCGCAACGTGACGCTGGCGAACTGCACGTTTGTGGACGGAGCGATCCTGTACGTTGTTGGGTGGCGATCCGACCCGACTGCTGGCGAGCGCGCCGATGTGTTGATCAGCGGGCTTGAGTCGCGCTCCGGCGGCGGCGTGGTGGTGGCGAACCGATTTCCGCCGGGCTCGCGCGTCACTGTGGTGGACTCGGTGCTGATCGCAGAGGAGCGCGTTGCGTACTGCGACGCCTACGGCCTTGGCGACGCGTCCGCGTGCATCGTGGTGCACAACGTGAGTTTGACGGGGAGTGTGCTGACCATCGCGCGCACGCACGTGGCGGCGGTGTTCCGCGACGCTGTTGGCGTGTTGGTTGTTGGGGGCGTGGCGCTGTCGTCGCGTGGTGCGCTGTACGTGGACGGGCTGTTGGCGCAGGCGGCGCTGGGGCTGTGCGTGTCGGT
>NW_916289.1:0-1733 GCF_000209065.1 Trypanosoma cruzi
TTTTCATGCTGTTGATGTTGTTGTTGTTGTTGCTCTTGTTCCTTTCCTTGTTTTATGCTGTCTTCGTGCTCTTCTTCCTGCTGTTCCTGTTTTTTTTTTGCTGATCTCGTATTTCTTCTTGTAGATGTTCTCCTTCCCGTTCCTCTTCGTGTAGATGCTCTCGTTGTTCCAGTTCTTCTTCTGATCGTTGTTTTTCTTTTTCTTTTTCTTGCTGCACTTGAATTCGTTCGGATTCGTGTTGTTCATTTATTATTTGGTTATGGGTGTTCTTTTCTTGCGTTTCCAGTTCCTTTTCTTGTGGTACTTCATGATGTTGTGTAGATTGGTGGTCGACGGGACTGTCCTGCTCTTCTGGTGTTTTTGTTCGTTCAACTCCTTCTGCTTCTGAAACAGGAGGAGGAGGAGGAGGAGGAGGCCCTGCTGATGGCGGTGCTGTTTGATTTATCGTGCCAGCCCCGGCTTTCGTCGAGTCCTTACTTTTATTTTGATCCGTAGTTGGATTGGGTGGATCGACAACTAAATTCGCTCCCTGCTCTTCATTTGGGGCATGTCTGTCCGTATTTGGCACCACATTATCTTTCAATCCCTGTGAACCTGCAGATCCTCTTCCTCCTGCTGCTCCTTCTTTTTGCCTCCCCAGTGAGCTCAGATCTGAAGAACGTAACTCTTCCGAATTATTGTCGCCCTTGCCGGTACCAGGACCTCCACCAGAAACAACGTCAGCATCATTCTCAGCGCAACCGCCGCCACCGCACCACAGCACGCAGAGGGCACACACCAGCAGCACACGGCCAGTCATCATCATCGCCATCACTCCTGTCACTTGCGTGTAGCCTTCAGCACAAACTAACTCCCCGTCAACACAGAGTGAAAGCAAAAGAAGAGACACGGCACAGTAAAAAACACCAGCGGCAGCAGCATGCATTTCATGAGAAACATTGAACCGATGAAGGCGCCAAAAATAAAAATAAAAAAACAAACGAAACACAACACCCCGCAATAATTTAACAAGAAAAACAGGCAAAACAAAAAAAAAAAAAAAAAAGGGAAAGAAGAAAAAAGAGTAAACAAACAGCAATAAATTAAAGCAGTAAAAACACACAAAACCTGCGCCCAAAGGGCTCCAGTGTGCATGCACCCTCTCTCAACAGTGCGTCCACGCAAACAGTTGTACGCGTGTCGTGCATATGAGTGTGTCTGGTACGCGTTCCACGTGACGGATACAGGGAGCAGCAACGCGGAACACACAGCAGGGCAGCGGAAGCAAGTGAAGCAAAACACAATCATTATTTTCTCTTATTTAGTTACATCGGACCAAAACAGACGCGCACAAATCCCCGCGGTTGAGTGCTGGCACACACAGCACGCACACACCTCTTCAGCCCACAGTGGTGTACGCCAGCGCGGATGCGGCGAGCAGCAGCGGGGCACACACCCACGCAGAGCTGCTGAGGCTGCCGTCGATTTCGCGAAGACGTGACGGTGCGCGGGTGGTGGTCGTGGTTGGCGCCTCTGTGGTAGTCGTCGTACTTGGTGCCACTGGCGCAGTGGTCGTCGTCGTTGTCGTCGCGGCAGGATCTTCACCGTTCTGATCTGTTTGATCTGCGGACCTATTTGTGCTACCTTGTGGCCCTGTCGTATCGTTATTATCATGTTTCTGTGACTTATCGGCCGCACCATCTGATTGCGTTTCCGAACCGCTCGTACCTCTTACATCTCCGTCAACATCTTGC
>NW_916290.1:0-1733 GCF_000209065.1 Trypanosoma cruzi
TGTCTCATCGCACTGTATGCGACACTAAAACGCAGCGGCACCGTGACGGTCTCAAAAAGCACCAGGGCGATGTATACGTTAAGGTATGTCTGTGTGGACAGACCGAAGCGTTGTGTCGACCACATCGAAAGCCACACGTTTGAAGACAGAGATATCATCTCGGTAAGGAGAAAAATGATCAGAACAATCACCACCACGGAGACACCACCGCATGCACGGAAATATGTCACGTACGTTGACCACAGTACAGACCCCACCGCCTTTTCTTCCGACGTCATCATTGCCCCCTTGGCGCGGCCAGGGGACCCCGCCCCAGGTGGTGCACCATTGTCCAAAACGGGTGCGCCGTCCAAGACATCATCCCCCTCTCCCTCTCTCACTTCTTTCTCTTGGTGCTGCTGCTGCCTCGCATCTTGGGCAACAACCTCCTTGTACACCGGGGAACCCATGAATTCCTCGTGGCGACCAGCAAACCGCACAGCGCCGTCGCCCACCACCACAACATAATCCGCTCGCGAAAGCACATGCAGCTGGTGCGTTGCCAAAATGCGGGTCTTGCACGCCAGCTGACCCAGCAGGACATCGGCCACAATCCGTTCGCCGACGTGGGCGTCCAGCGCGGAGAGCGGGTCGTCCAACAGGTACAACTCGCGGTCGGCATACACGGCGCGTGCGAGACTGACACGTGCCTTCTGCCCTCCGCTCAGGTTGATGCCCTTCTCACCAATCTCCGTCTGCATCCCTCCAGCCAGCAGCTTCAGGTCAGACTCCAGCTGGCACGCACGCACCGTCTCCTGCAGCCTCTTAGGGTCCTCCGGGGCAAAGAACAGGACATTCTCCCGCAGCGTCGCGTTCATGATCCATGGTTGCTGCGGCACATACGCGATACTTCGCGTGGCCCACACACGACCGTGCGTCACTTCGTACTCACCCAGCAATGCCGCCAATAGCGTCGTTTTACCGCTTCCAGTGGGTCCAATGATGACGGTGAGTTTACCTTTTGGTATCTCGATGGAGACGGCTCTTAAAATATTTTTCGGTAGCAATTCAAAGCGGTCCTCCGCTAACACGTCCTTCGTTCGCCTCTTCTTTTCATTGATGTTGTTTGACCCCGTCGTAGTTGGGGTGGCGGGACTGTTGGGCGGCGGCTGTTGTGGCTCATGGAATTGCGCTGGCGACTGCCCTTTCTTCTCTGGGCGGCAGGCGTCACAGCAGCAGAAGCGACGCATGAGGCGAGCGGTGAGGGAAAGAGATACTCGAGTTAGACGTGGGAGTTTCACGGGCACAAGTGCTGTAATGTCGGTATTCTCGAAGACAGCGGCCAGCTCGCACCATGAGCCGGCGCTCGCTCTATGCGCAGTGTTGTAGGAGCGGATGTCCATAACGCTCCGGGGGGAGCTCTCACAATCGAGAAATGCGGATATACGGGCCATGGAGACAAGGAACTGCACCGCACTGGTAACCACCGTGGGAATCATCATGAAAGGCATGCGGATGATGGCGAGAAGCGAAATGGCGGGGAAGACGATTTCCGGCGTGAGCTCGTGCCCAAGAATGTGGTACAGGAGAAGCACAACGGCAATCATGACAGGTGGGGTGGCGTCGTTGATGAATGACGTGAGTACACGGCAGACCTGCACCCCTTTGAGGTACTGCAGCTCAATGTCGCGTTTCGCCTCAATGTTCGCGATGAAGCGGGGCTCCCACGTCATAAACTTCGCAATGCGAATACC
>NW_916291.1:0-1734 GCF_000209065.1 Trypanosoma cruzi
AGGGAGCTGAGCGAGCCTGCGGAGGATGCTGAGAAGGAGGCCGTGCCGCCGCTGCACAGCACGGAGGACATTGTCCCTGCGGATGCGGAGAGGGAGCTGAGCGAGCCTGCGGAGGATGCTGAGAAGGAGGCCGTGCCGCCGCTGCACAGCACGGAGGACATTGTCCCTGCGGACGCGGAGAGGGAGCTGAGCGAGCCTGCGGAGGATGTTGAGAAGGAGGCCGTGCCGCCGCTGCACAGCACGGAGGACATTGTCCCTGCGGATGCGGAGAGGGAGCTGAGCGAGCCTGCGGAGGATGCTGAGAAGGAGGCCGTGCCGCCGCTGCACAGCACGGAGGACATTGTCCCTGCGGACGCGGAGAGGGAGCTGAGCGAGCCTGCGGAGGATGCTGAGAAGGAGGCCGTGCCGCCGCTGCACAGCACGGAGGACATTGTCCCCGCGGACGCGGAGAGGGAGCTGAGCGAGCCTGCGGAGGATGCTGAGAAGGAGGCCGTGCCGCCGCTGCACAGCACGGAGGACATTGTCCCTGCGGACGCGGAGAGGGAGCTGAGCGAGCCTGCAGAGGATGCTGAGAAGGAGGCCGCGCCGCCGCTGCACAGCACGGAGGACATTGTCCCTGCGGACGCGGAGAGGGAGCTGAGCGAGCCTGCGGAGGATGCTGAGAAGGAGGCCGCGCCGCCGCTGCACAGCACGGAGGACATTGTCCCTGCGGACGCGGAGAGGGAGCTGACTGAGCCTGCGGAGGATGCTGAGAAGGAGGCCGCGCCGCCGCTGCACAGCACGGAGGACATTGTCCCTGCGGACGCGGAGAGGGAGCTGAGCGAGCCTGCGGAGGATGCTGAGAAGGAGGCCGCGCCGCCGCTGCACAGCACGGAGGACATTGTCCCTGCGGACGCGGAGAGGGAGCTGAGCGAGCCTGCGGAGGATGCTGAGAAGGAGGCCGTGCCGCCGCTGCACAGCACGGAGGACATTTTCCCTGCGGACGCGGAGAGGGAGCTGAGCGAGCCTGCGGAGGATGCTGAGAAGGAGGCCGTGCCGCCGCTGCACAGCACGGAGGACATTGTCCCTGCGGACGCGGAGAGGGAGCTGAGCGAGCCTGCGGAGGATGCTGAGAAGGAGGCCGTGCCGCCGCTGCACAGCACGGAGGACATTGTCCCTGCGGATGCGGAGAGGGAGCTGAGCGAGCCTGCGGAGGATGCTGAGAAGGAGGCCGTGCCGCCGCTGCACAGCACGGAGGACATTGTCCCTGCGGACGCGGAGAGGGAGCTGAGCGAGCCTGCGGAGGATGCTGAGAAGGAGGCCGCGCCGCCGCTGCACAGCACGGAGGACATTGTCCCTGCGGATGCGGAGAGGGAGCTGAGCGAGCCTGCGGAGGATGCTGAGAAGGAGGCCGTGCCGCCGCTGCACAGCACGGAGGACATTGTCCCTGCGGACGCGGAGAGGGAGCTGAGCGAGCCTGCGGAGGATGCTGAGAAGGAGGCCGTGCCGCCGCTGCACAGCACGGAGGACATTGTCCCTGCGGATGCGGAGAGGGAGCTGAGCGAGCCTGCGGAGGATGCTGAGAAGGAGGCCGTGCCGCCGCTGCACAGCACGGAGGACATTGTCCCTGCGGATGCGGAGAGGGAGCTGAGCGAGCCTGCGGAAGATGCTGAGAAGGAGGCCGGTGCCGCCGCTGCACAGCACGGAAGACATTGTCCCCTGCGACGCGGAGAGGGAGCTGAGCGAGCCCCTGCG
>NW_916292.1:0-1734 GCF_000209065.1 Trypanosoma cruzi
GTTGTGCCCACGGGCCGACCAAGCGGATACCAACTCATGTAGTCGTACCAGTGGAAAAAGGCATCCCACCCGTGCTCGTCGAGGTACTCCGACGCTCGGAAGTTGAACCACGGATCAAATTCGTGGATGACCTTGCCGTAGGTATGAATGGGAATGAGCCGAAGGGTATAGGCCTCCAACGTCCCCGTAACCATAAGAAGGCTCAAAACACATACGCGTGAAGTACGAAGCACAGAATTGGGAATTGGAAACGCATTCAAAAAGTACACATTCTCCACAGAGGAGTCATCCACTGCAGTCGCCTCCTTCTCCGTCATCGCCGCTCTCGCGCTTTTGGTGGATTTGGGAGGGGTCTTACCCGCACTCCCCTTATTCCCCGCTGAGCCCTTCGTCAGCATTCAAAAACTGCACCACCCGAACGGGCACCGCGCACGATAAAGGCAACAGGCACAGGCAAGCAGCAACAGCAATGGAAAGGGCAACGCTGTGAGGTCGTCGGAACTTGGCGGTGGTGTCTCCGGGTCCCTACTAGAATTGTTGCTTCAAACCGTCGAACCGTTAGTCCGTCTCACAAACTAATCTTCATAACAAACACAAAGGCAGGGACAAGCGAACAAAATAAAAAAAAACAATGTGCAACAAAGCGGCGAACCACACAACTGTCACGCACAAGCAAAAAGGGTTCTCTCTGCTCGTTGTTTCATCGCTCGAGGGAAGTTCTCTTTCATTGCAGAGCTCTCACGCCAAAATAAAAATATGGTTGGGTGAGGCAAATCGTCCTGGGAACCGCACCAAACACAGCGGCCCTTGTCGCGCACAAACACGTATCTTGAATCTAATTTGCGCTCCAGCGCACACTTTCCGCGGCCTCTAGCCACGCCCTTCATTGCGGATGCGACGCATGTACGCACGGTAGTACGCGTCATCTCGTTTGCCGCGGTTGAAGTCCTCCAGCTGGCCGTAGTCGATGCGCCTCGCCAGCATCTCCTGGATCTCCTTCGCTGGCGGGTACTGCCCAGTGCACAGCCACGACCCTGGCGCGTCGCACTTGCGGTTCTTCGGGTCCGCCACCCACGCCTTGCTCTCCGCGCTCACATTCATCACCTTGTAGATCTTCACCAGGCCGTGGCGCGACCTGTAGGCAAGCCTGAACATATTGTCGATCGCCGGACTGGGGCTCTCCCCAGAGACATGCAGGTTGTACAGCAACGACATCCGCATCATCGGCGTGGGACGACTTAGGTCGTAGTCCTCAAACCCAAAGTTGGAGCACAACGGGTCGTCCTCGGGGCAGATGTCGCGGTACACACTGTTGCCAATGCGTGCCATGTGCGGCGACTTCATCAAGTCCTCCGCCCGGCTGCCGGTCCATATCAGTACATAGTCGGCAAGGTGCCGAATGAGCAAGTGGGCCTTCGCCACGGGCGACGTAAGCAGCTTTCCAATTGTGGCAATGTGCTCGTGATTCCACGTGTTGCCGTCCGCAAGGCTCGTGCGATTCCCGATCCCCGTGATCTGGTAGCCGTAGTCCCACCATGCAAGAATGCGGGCGTCCGCCGGTGTGTTGTTGCGCAGCCACAGGTACGAGACGTAATAGTCGTCCAGCATGACAATTTCCCCCGTACGCAACTGGGCTCGCATTATGATTTGCGGGCCCGACACGGCTTAAGCAAACTGATGGCAGTGCTCGCGATAGCCGGAGGTCAACAGAGCATGCCCACCCAACACGAGCAG
>NW_916293.1:0-1734 GCF_000209065.1 Trypanosoma cruzi
ACGCCTGAGAGTGTTCTGGCAGCATTCTTCCACGTTGTCCCCATGTCACGCGACTCGAACACACTCTGGCCTTCAAAACATTCAGCAATCATGAGAATCTGTCCATTCTCCCATTCGGTGATGCGGGAGCCAAGGCATTCCACAGAAAAAATGCCCTCTGGGAACACCCAGTTGTTCTCCTTGTCCGTCGAATAATTGATCATGGAGAAAGGTTGGTTTTTCCCGTTCCTCGCACTCAGGGAAAACACAAGCGTGTCATTCTGCATCACAATGCCTGAGCCACCAGCAGTCACAAAATCCTTCATGTGGCCTTGAGTGTGTTTGGAGATCTGTTGCAAGAAATATTTGGATTCTTCCCAGTTGATCATTCCACTCGGCTCGCCGTCCTTGGGCTGCGTGGCCACACCAACAACCAGTTGAATAGCTGAGTCACCCGCCGCCCTTTCCTCATCATCATTGTCGTACTTCTCTTCACAGATTCCCGCAAGTGGAAACACCTTATTGTCCCCTGCAATGGATGCGGGCCGACAAAAAACGCGCAAACGATCATCGCCATTCCTACTGCCAAGCACGGTGCGTGCCCTCCAATCCCCCTTGGTGATCTCAGCGACAATGGACGGCCACGTCTCCGCAGCCTTGATGTACCCAGCCACAATGTCGGAATAACGAGTCCCAAATAATTTCTCGTGATGGCCGTTATATTCGAGGAAGCCCTCAGCAAATGCAATCATTACCCCACCAACACGGACGAGAGAGGGTGCGGCAAATGCTTCCTTCACCCCAGTCTCACCAGTCCCATCCTTTGGCAACACCTGCGTCTTATTCGGCACAAAAATATCGACCCATTGCGGCAGCTGCACACCCCCTGGCTTGCTCTCCACAGCGTGTGCACCTCCACTGCCACAGCAAACCATCACGAGAAGAAGGAGCAGCACCGCAAAAGTAAGCACATGCCGGGACATGTTGGGCCTCTGCGGCTCACTCTCTCCTCCTTCCCTCCTCCTTCAGCTTGTTCCGGTCACGCGGTGACGGTTGTTTGTGCGGGGTGCCTTCACTGCAGCAACACGTAACTGCATATAAATATGTGTGAGGGCGGTGTGCGTGCTGTTGTTGGTCCTTTCAGAGACTTCGAATTTCACAGCAGCGATTAGCGCCTGATTTCCTAGCGTGTGTGTTTTCAATAAGTGAAAAAGACAACGACAGCGGCAAAAAGACAGTACAACAGCAGTACACACCGCCACCACTCACAGCGAAACACAACATGACCATCCCCGCAGCCATTATTCTCCAGCACCCCTCAAAAGCGTAAAAAAATAATTTCAAAATGTGAGCAGCCTCCCAATGGGGGACCGAAGGCCACAGTCCTGCAAACAAGGCAAATGAGAAAGGGCCACGTGTGAAGTGAAGGACACAAGAGCGGCACTGCAACAAAACGGCGGCGTGATGCCCCGTTGGGTGTATCGATGCAGAAAAGCACACCACTTGCAGGAAGAGTTGCTCCTCCCGCTGAGCAGAGAGGAAAACCGGCCTCAGCAACCCAATGATGAAAGGTCGCCCGCACCTCCTCACAGCACCTGCAAGCTCTGCAGACACGCAGATGCAGGTGACGCTCTGCTCCACGCATGGCGGCCGTCACATCCTTCGCAATGGCAATCGCATCCTGTGGCACCACACGCCGCAGTGGACGTGCACAGTCTCCGTCTTCCTTCCTCCTGTCCCTTCTCCTGAAAACAC
>NW_916294.1:0-1735 GCF_000209065.1 Trypanosoma cruzi
AGTTAAACATTACTTGTTGCTTGTCCCGCCTTGCCCTTTCTTCTGCCTCGCGGCGTTCTTCTCTCAGTACCTGAGTGAGAACTCTGTTTAGTTTTCTCCTTGCAAGCGGAGCGACCGTATCCTTTCCTTCATAGTCCCTCCATTGATCGAGAAAGTACAAACCCTCGTGGTGAAGCTTATAAACAGCCTCCCATAGTATTTTCCTTTCCTCCAGCTCCCTTTTCAGCTCTTGGTACGCAGCTAAATTAAAAATCAATTCAAGAAGCTGCTGGTTCTGGATAAACACCGTGGGTCCCAACACAAACGCCTCCATAACGACGCTCCCATCTCTTTCCACAACCCACTCCTCGCCCAAGTAGCTCCGAATGAATTCGTTCAGCCTCATTTTGTAACTGAGAGTGCTTCTCTCCAGCAGAATGTCCTTTATGTAGCTGTACGTGGTCCACTGTGGTTGCTGCGACTCCGCTCTTATGTGTGTCGCAGAGGGTTGATCTCTCTTACCCTCAAATTCCTGAATCGCTCTCCTCCGACCTCCCTGCGGCACGGCGGACGCTCGACTCTTGGCATTGCCACCTTGCACTCTATTTTGCTTTGGAGGCATTGTTTCTCCTTGTTTTCTTGGTTGTATCGAGTTAAAGCTGAACACTAACCACCAACCAAAAAAAAGAATAAGAATAAAGGAAATTACGCACAGAAATTACTGACAGCCAAAACAAGAGTGCCATACGCGCGGTGTGACGGCACTGTACTCGATGCACGAGGACCACCACAACGACGGCAATTGGGTGCCATCCACCCAGCACAGTGTTGGTGAGAGCCAACAACAACAACTTGCTGCGCACGGAGGGTTCGCACACGCATTCCGCTCGCCACGGTCAGCACCCGTGTGGCACCGCCGTCACCGCACACACTCTGCAAGAGGACGTGGGCGCATAGTCGCTGACAGAAACACACAAAATAAAAAGTAAATTCAGTGCAGCAACGGCCACACGTGAGATCCCCAAATCATACACGCCACAACAGCGATGCATCACGGTAAGTTCCCACACAACAGAAAAGAATGCAACTTGCGTGCTTTATGGAAAATATCTGCAATGCGCGTGTCACAAAAGAGAGCCGTGACGCCGCCTTTCATATTGCATTCGCCATTCACGTATAACTTGGGAGCACGCAGCCACCACTCCTCCGTTACGCTCCCCGTGCTGCTCGCGTCACTCCACTGGAGGAAGTTGTCACCGCACATCCCCTCACCGTGCATTGCGGAATACAAATCAACCACACGGCATGAGTACGATGCCACCCCGCCAATAAATCCCAGGAAATTCCCCACTGCCTCGTGTGGCACGGACGGCAGTATCATTATGCCTGCGAAAGGCTTTTTTCCCAAACAAAAACGCGGCCCCACCACACGCCCGTAAAAACGTTTGGTCCGTCGCACGCAAAGGACTGGAGCGGGAGAACAGCGGGAAAGGCAACACCGGCAGCCATGAGCAGCACGCACACGCCAACACATCGCTGCCCCGCATATCACCAAAAACAAAAATACCAAAGAAACATGTCACATCCCAACTGCAAATCGCAGGTGCGGTTGCAGCTGACACTCCCACCTCCTGGGCGTGTGCGGCCCCTCGCTGCTCGGCGCTCCAAGTGGGATCACCAAAAGCACCAATTCGGGAAAGTTCGACCACCGCCACAGCAGTCACGCTCCCCATTTCTCACAGATGGCAAAGGCTTG
>NW_916295.1:0-1735 GCF_000209065.1 Trypanosoma cruzi
TTCGAATTATGAATGGTGGTGGTCAGAGGCACTCTCTTTCACTATCTGTTTGCGTGTTCACACACTGGACACCAAACAACCCTGAACTATCCGCTGCTTGGAGGTATTTCGCGGGATCTTGCCCACAGGGGTGCTGCAGTCGGCGGATCGTTTTCGAGCGGCTGCTGCACCACACGTTGTGGTCTAAATTTTTGTTTCGAATTATGAATGGTGGTGGTCAGAGGCACTCTCTTTCACTATCTGTTTGCGTGTTCACACACTGGACGCCAAACAACCCTGAACTATCCGCTGCTTGGAGGAATTTTGCGAGCTTCTGCCCACAAGGGTGCTGCACTCGGCGGATCGTTTTCGAGCGGCTGCTGCACCGCACGTTGTGGTCTAAATTTTTGTTTCGAATTATGAATGGTGGTGGTCAGAGACACTCTCTTTCAATGTCTGTTTGCGTGTTCACACACTGGACGCCAAACAACCCTGAACTATACGCTGCTTGGAGGAGTTTCGCGAGATCTTGCCCACATGGGTGCTGCAGTCGGCGGATCGTTTTCGAGCGGCTGCTGCACCACACGCTGTGGTCTAAATTTTTGTTTCGAATTATGAATGGTGGTGGTCAGAGGCACTCTCTTTCACTATCTGTTTGCGTGTTCACACACTGGACGCCAAACAACCCTGAACTATACGCTGCTTGGAGGAGTTTCGCGAGATCTTGCCCACATGGGTGCTGCAGTCGGCGGATCGTTTTCGAGCGGCCGCTGCACCACACGTTGTGGTCTAAATTTTTGTTTCGAATTATGAATGGTGGTGGTCAGAGGCACTCTCTGTCAATGTCTGTTTGCGTGTTCACACACTGGACGCCAAACAACCCTGAACTATCCGCTGCTTGGAGGAGTTTCGCGAGATCTTGCCCACAAGGGTGCTGCACTCGGCAGATCGTTTTCGAGCGGCTGCTGCACCACACGCTGTGGTATAAATTTTTGTTTCTAATTATGAATGGTGGTGGTCAGAGGCACTCTCTTTCAATGTCTGTTTGCGTGTTCACACACTGAACGCCAAACAACCCTGAACTATCCGCTGCTTGGAGGAGTTTCGCGAGATCTTGCCCACAAGGGTGCTGCAGTCGGCGGATCGTTTTCGAGCGGCTGCTGCACCACACGCTGTGGTATAAATTTTTGTTTCTAATTATGAATGGTGGTGGTCAGAGGCACTCTCTTTCAATGTCTGTTTGCGTGTTCACACACTGGACGCCAAACAACCCTGAACTATCCGCTGCTTGGAGGAGTTTCGCGAGATCTTGCCCACAAGGGTGCTTCACTCGGCAGATCGTTTTCGAGCGGCTGCTGCACCACACGCTGTGGTATAAATTTTTGTTTCTAATTATGAATGGTGGTGGTCAGAGGCACTCTCTTTCAATGTCTGTTTGCGTGTTCACACACTGGACGCCAAACAACCCTGAACTATCCGCTGCTTGGAGGAGTTTCGCGAGATCTTGCCCACAAGGGTGCTTCACTCGGCAGATCGTTTTCGAGCGGCTGCTGCACCACACGCTGTGGTATAAATTTTTGTTTCTAATTATGAATGGTGGTGGTCAGAGGCACTCTCTTTCAATGTCTGTTTGCGTGTTCACACACTGAACGCCAAACAACCCTGAACTATCCGCTGCTTGGAGGAGTTTCGCGAGATCTTGCCCACATGGGTGCTGCAGTCGGCAGATCGTTTTCGAGCGGCCGCTGCACCACAC
>NW_916298.1:0-1736 GCF_000209065.1 Trypanosoma cruzi
ACTGTTTTGCCGACAGGCGTTGCAGTGCGGCTGCGTGGCGCACCGACAGCCCCGCCGTGCGAGCGCCCCGCCCAACGCCATTGGGACTGCGGGACAAAAAATCCGCGACTGCCCATTGGAGCCAGCGGCACCTGCAGGCCGCGGTTGGGCGGTGCGAGTGGGAAGCTTCATCGCACGGGTGCTGTGATGGCGCGTTGCAGCGGCTGCGGTGATGGTTCCGACGCTGCAACTTGCAGAGGAGTGGAGGAAAGGCGGCGACCAAATTGGACTCTTGACGGTCGGCTGGATAAAGTGCTGCTGGAGGGAAATGAGCGCATCGCCAGAATGTGGCTGAATGGTTTCCTTCGGAATTATATTGGCGGCAGGGCGTTGAGGAATCCAATGAGAACGTCTATATGAAGGAGCCTTTAATTGCCTCACGAATTACCTCCAAGACGAAGTGTTATTGAGCACAATAAAGGCATCGCCGCCATACCAAGAGCCGAGACAAGACCATGATGATTGGTAAATAATATTTAAGGCTTTATGTAAGCTTACAAAATATTGTCACACTCAGGCAATGGAGTGACATTGAAGGAAAGGGTACGGTCACTTCTGTTGCGAGGGCACAAGTAAACACAGCCTACTCTTATTTTCTGAGAGGAGCGAGGCGGGGGGCAGAGGAAAGGCGAAGACGAGCGCAAGAAATGAAATTTACCATTTCCACCACGATCGAAGATGTACTGTTCAGAGGGGAATTTCGCTACAAGGAAATGAAGCTTAACGATTTTCTTCTGCTGAGATTTGGCAGAAGGGGCGTTGTGGCTACCAATCGGAGTGTTATGCTGGAGGAGTTTTTTAAGGAACCCACGAGGTATATCCGTGATAAGGGAGTACTGGGCGAAATACAGGCAGCAGGTGCTTATGCGAGGATGGAGTGGACTGTAAAGGATGAAATGGATATGGAAGAAGATATAAAGAAGCTCCACTATAATCATGTAAGTACTCTGCTGGGGTGGCTAGTAGCTGCTCCGGAGGTAAAAGAAATTGTTCATGGCATTACTGAAAGTTTTTTGGATGCAGCCCTTGAGGAAGTGAGGAACTCAATGAGGATGAGTGCAGCGATGAAACTGGAGGGATTGTACGAGTCTGTGCACAATGCGAGGTGGAGCCATGTGGTGGAAGTTCCTGGCGGCGAGGGGACGGGACTGGAAGTGAGGGAAAGGGAACCACCACAGCCATGGAAGTACAAGGCAGTTGGCCGAACCCTCGAAAAGGATGACGGTGTGGAGCAATCCGGTGCAGCGCGTCTCAGGCTGATGGTGCTCACCTCGGACAAGGGGTGGCCGTACTCGTGGAATCGGAAGGGGGTGGAATCCACTCGTGACTGCTACGTGAACTGTGAGGTGGAGCGAGTGTGGCAGATCGTCAAGAAGGATCTAACCGCGTGCTTCAGCAGTCACGGTGAGGCTGGCTTTAGGCCTGAGCGGCGTGTGTTGATTGGGACGCCCGGGATCGGGAAGTCGATGAATGCCGGCTCGTACCTCCTCTACCAGCTGCTGCACTACGATGCGGAGAAACTCCCTGTGGTTGTTTACTTTATTGGGGATCGAAAATTCCTGTTTGACAAGACCAGCAGGACGGTGTCGACATACATGAGCGAATCCAGTAATAAGTCTGTTGTGAGGAGTCTGTCTGACCGTGGGATGAAGGGGTATATTATTTACGATGTGGCAGAGCCGGATGATGAACCCGTC
>NW_916299.1:0-1736 GCF_000209065.1 Trypanosoma cruzi
ACCACCACCATTCATAATTCGAAACAAAAATTTAGACCACAACGTGCGGTGCAGCAGCCGCTCGAAAACGATCCGCCGACTGCAGCACCCTTGTGGGCAAGATCTCGCGAAATTCCTCCAAGCAGCGGATAGTTCAGGGTTGTTTGGCGTCCAGTGTGTGAACACACAAACAGACATTGAAAGAGAGTGTCTCTGACCACCACCATTCATAATTCGAAACAAAAATTTAGACCACAGCGTGTGGTGCAGCAGCCACTCGAAAACGATCCGCCGACTGCAGCACCCATGTGGGCAAGATCTCGCGAAACTCCTCCAAGCAGCGGATAGTTCAGGGTTGTTTGGCGTCCAGTGTGTGAACACGCAAACAGACATTGAAAGAGAGTGTCTCTGACCACCACCATTCATAATTCGAAACAAAAATTTAGACCACAACGTGCGGTGCAGCAGCCGCTCGAAAACGATCCGCCGACTGCAGCACCCATGTGGGCAAGATCTCGCGAAACTCCTCCAAGCAGCGGATAGTTCAGGGTTGTTTGGCGTCCAGTGTGTGAACACGCAAACAGACATTGAAAGAGAGTGTCTCTGACCACCACCATTCATAATTCGAAACAAAAATTTAGACCACAGCGTGTGGTGCAGCAGCCACTCGAAAACGATCCGCCGACTGCAGCACCCTTGTGGGCAAGATCTCGCGAAACTCCTCCAAGCAGCGGATAGTTCAGGGTTGTTTGGCGTCCAGTGTGTGAACAAGCAAACAGACATTGAAAGAGAGTGTCTCTGACCACCACCATTCATAATTCGAAACAAAAATTTAGACCACAGCGTGTGGTGCAGCAGCCGCTCGAAAACGATCCGCCGACTGCAGCACCCTTGTGGGCAAGATCTCGCGACATACCTCCAAGCAGCGGATAGTTCAGGGTTGTTTGGCGTCCAGTGTGTGAACACGCAAACAGACATGAAAAGAGAGTGTCTCTGACCACCACCATTCATAATTCGAAACAAAAATTTAGACCACAGCGTGTGGTGCAGCAGCCGCTCGAAAACGATCCGCCGACTGCAGCACCCTTGTGGGCAAGATCTCGCGACATTCCTCCAAGCAGCGGATAGTTCAGGGTTGTTTGGCGTCCAGTGTGTGAACACGCAAACAGACATTGAAAGAGAGTGTCTCTGACCACCACCATTCATAATTCGAAACAAAAATTTAGACCACAGCGTGTGGTGCAGCGGCCGCTCGAAAACGATCCGCCGACTGCAGCACCCCTGTGGGCAAGATCTCGCGAAATACCTCCAAGCAGCGGATAGTTCAGGGTTGTTTGGTGTCCAGTGTGTGCACACGCAAACATACATTGAAAGAGAGTGTCTCTGACCACCACCATTCATAATTCGAAACAAAAATTTAGACCACAGCGTGTGGTGCAGCAGCCGCTCGAAAACGATTATCCGACTGCAGCACCCTTGTGGGCAAGATCTCGCGACATTCCTCCAAGCAGCGGATAGTTCAGGGTTGTTTGGCGTCCAGTGTGTGAACACGCAAACAGACATTGAAAGAGAGTGTCTCTGACCACCACCATTCATAATTCGAAACAAAAACATAGACCACAGCGTGTGGTGCAGCGGCCGCTCGAAAACGATCCGCCGACTGCAGCACCCTTGTGGGCAAGATCTCGCGACATTCCTCCAAGCAGCGGATAGTTCAGGGTTGTTTGGTGTCCAGTGTGTGACAAGCAAACAGATAG
>NW_916300.1:0-1736 GCF_000209065.1 Trypanosoma cruzi
CACCACCTCCAGTCCAATCCCACGGCCAACGGCATACGGCCACAACCCCGCAGACAACGCACACCGAGCCAGAAATCACCCAAACAGCCACACGCGGAGGCGAATCCTCATCCAGCCATGACGCGGCGTCTCACTCCACGCGGTCACACGGAGTGCACTGTTTCCTCAATAGAACTTATTCGTCGTCCATCCCTTAAAGCTGCTTCTATTCGTGATGGGCCTTAGAGCACAATAGAAGAAAATGGACAATGCGGTAACGCCGTGACACCGCCAAACACAATGATTCCCTCATACCGGGGCAATTCTCCAATTACGCCTCGTATGCACACACAACTAACATACTATGCGGAAACCACCCAATGTTTTTCACCAGAAACCAAACAACCCCACTCCCTCACTAATTCCTTCGGTCACTGTTATGTTCGATAGCGTTGGACAGTTCTGAAATTTGTGCGATATACTGTCGCCTGGTGCTGGTGCGCCTGCACCGCATGCACACAAAAAGTATCCAAAAATATATAAATCCCACAATATTTTTTTACCAAAAGTCAAAACTACCCCTTTCATTCCCTAATTCGTTCTCCCATTTCGTTTTTCCTCACCTCAGAGAGCTTCGTCCCTTCTAAGCTCTCCAGATGATACTGCTGCTACGTACTGGCGCACCTCTTCCTCCCAGAACGCCGCAATCTCTCGGTTTTCAGCGCGGCTCACATTATTGGAATTGACGACATCACATCTCCGCCATTCATTCATCGGCGTGCTGTCTGCGTGCTGCACGTAAATAATCTCCCACGACATGTCTCGGGATAACTCCTCCCAACCATTAAAATATGCCGCCAGGCACTCAGTGAAGTGCCTCACAGTGCTGGTTGTCGTGTGGTGCCCACCCGCCGTAGCCATCCGCAGCCCAACCAGCGTCATTGGATTTGTGTCCACAAAGAAAAAGGCGTCCACCAGCGAAGAATTTTGTACTTTGGGCTCATACAGCACCCAGTGGTCCATAGCAACCGGATTGGAAAGACGTTCCGGTGGCGGTAGAACCTCTTTTCTGGCGAAGCTCTTGTCTGAGTGCTCTTTCAGCGCACAGCTGTGTGTCTCACGTCGTCCTGGTGGCCTCAGTTCCTTGATTTTGAGTCTTATCGCACGCAGGAAATACTCATTCAAAAATGCGGATGCGGCATACTTTTCAATAATATATGGTGGGACATAATCCCAGAACCTCAGAACAAAAAAAATAAAATCGGACTGCTTCATTTCATTCTCCAACCGGGACAAAGTTTCACGTTCGAGGTGGGGAGATATCAATAAATTCAGAGGCGACTCAATGCTGTTTCCTCGTCGTACTCGGACAACCCTCACAAGCTTTCGAGACAAGTCACCGTCATTGGACGAGTAACAGCAGCCAATACGCAAGTAACGCTCCAATTCCGAGGCGGTCGACCCATCCAAGGCCTGCTGACACGCTTTAATGCGGTCATCATATGCCTGTTTGCCAAAGATGAAGCGGAGAATTGGTCCCACGTTATTCATGCGACCCCTCACCTCCTCCCAGTATTCCGCTTGCTCCTGCAGGGGCCGATTGCGCTTCATCCAAATGCACATTGCCCTCACATCGTTTTCTTCGGGACAATTCGTTACGATTGCAGTAGCGTCTATTTTTTCTGTCCACCGTTCATATTCGTTTTTGTCTGGTGGTGTCACCACAATCATGCCCCATCCCTCGCAAGGCAAACCAG
>NW_916301.1:0-1736 GCF_000209065.1 Trypanosoma cruzi
TTTGGCTTCCCAGTCTTCTCCAGCCGACTTCAACAATACAGCACATGCCTCCGCCGTGGTTATCTGTTGTGTGATGCTTGATAGACGAGCGCCCATAAGGGCGGCACTAATCGTTTTTGAGTCACCTTTGTTTAGGGCTTCCCAAAAAACACTCCACTCCACTTCGTCAGGTGTTTTTTTCTGTAGAATGGCAGACAGACGTATCTTCTCATTAAATCGGCTCTTTACGTCATCCACTCGCACACCCGTTGCGTGCATGACAGCCTTCAAGAGGTCAAAGGTGTCAACGGGCGGTGCATGATAAGAATGCCGCTGATAAACGTGGAGCGCCTTCACCCAGTCGCCTGTCTCAAGAGCCGTGTGAAACGGCTGCGGAAGCGGCACCGCCTTCCACACCTTATCGCTCGAAATCTTTTTCAGCATTCGACCGGAAGTAGCCCGCATTTTGAAAGTGGAGGCTAAAAATAAATCGCACAAAATCCCCCGGCAAAGTGAAAAAAAAAAAAAAAAAAAAGAGATAAAAATAAACAAATGTTTTTTTATGCGGCGACGGCAACTCCTCCTTTCCCACACGAAACGGGAGTCTCCACACCTCAACGCGCAGCCGCATACGGCAAACACTTCCTCCAAAGAATAAATTATACATAGTTGGGTTGGGTTCCCCCAATCTAAAAAAGGGAAAAAAGAAACCAATCTGATCATTGCAGTAGCAATAGGAACCCTGACATGAACATCTCTCTTCATAAAAAAAAAAAGAGAAACAATGTGGGAAACAATAGCCAACCGAAGAAAAAAAAAAGAAAAGAGAAGAAACCACTTTACTTTATGATACCATATTGTCTCTTTTCATCCACCGTAAGCACGTGTGCTGGCACAAATTCGCCTAGCTTTGGCAAATAGTCAGCAAGAAGTTGTGCACGTGCACGACGAACGTACTCCAGTAGTTCTTCTTGGCGTTTCTTTTCCCGCTCCTCTACAAGTGCAGACTGGCGCTCCTCTTCCCGCTTGAGCTCCCTGCGTGCCTCAAGCATCTTTTCAGCCTCCAGTATGTGCTCGCGCTTAAGTTGCATCTGGCGTTGCCGCGAAAACCGCTCCAATTTGGCTTTTCTCGCAAGATCCTCCATCATCAACTGACGCAACCTGATTTCTTCGGCGCGCTCCGCCTCTTTTTCCTTTAGACGATCCTGAATGAGCCGCCAATTCTCCTGCTTCACCTCCTCTGCAAACCTCTCCCGCGCCTCCTTTTCATCCTTCATCGCCTTGCGTTCCTTTGCCAAGCGCTCCGCCTCGTAGTAATCATTTAACAAATTCTCCAGTTCCTCCCGCTTGGCTTGCTCCTCCGCAATTTTCCTGCTCTGTTCCTCAAGAATTCGGGCTTTGATAGCTTCCCTCTCACGTGCCAACTTCTCGTTCGTTTCCTTCCGACGGCTTTGCTCAGCGTGATAGGCGTTGATGGCCTCCTCCTCCTGTAAAGCGCGCCTTCTCTCTGCTTCCTTAACCTCTGCACGAAGTCGGTAGAACTCATCCTGTTCAGCCTGCAACTGTCGTTGTTTTTCACGCTTCTCCAAGGCGTCAAGAAAATCCTTCTCCTGGGCCCGAGCCACTACCGCGTCAACAGCTATGCGTTCCTTCCGTCGGTCCGCGGCCTCCTTCTCAGCAACGGTCTTCCTTTCCTCAATAAGATCCATCTGCGCCGCCTGATGCCGCTGAAATGCTTCAAACTCTTTTCTACGCCG
>NW_916303.1:0-1737 GCF_000209065.1 Trypanosoma cruzi
CTCGCTGAGACTGCTGGAGTTGCTGCCGCAGTTGTTGCAAGGCGGTATTTTTATCGGCCACTGGTGGAGTGACGGGGCCAAGGGATATAATTGTGGGAACACACCGTGCAGCAATACGCTCCATGCAAACAGCCCACTCATATTGCAGGCGGCATCGCTTGGATCGTTCTGAAGATAAAAGCAACTCTAATGGCGTCACACGACGCTGTCGAGCCTCATAAAGTTGGTACTCCCATCCAGCCAGCTCGGTGTCAACGTCAGCATCCTTCTCCTTCACATCGGCCTCCAACCGGGCAATTTTTGCCCTTCTAATTTCAACCTCCTCCTCCGTCTCACGCTGCCGCTTCCGCTCATGTTCCTCAATTTCTTTACTTTGTAGACGCTGGCGCGTAACCTCGTGAAGTTGGTTGTATAATCGCCCCACCTGATCCACCGCCATGGCGTGGTCGTGTGCAATGAGAAGACGTTGGGCATTAGCCATGGCATGCAATGAATCCGATACCTGGCCGTCAAAGTGGGTCACAATGGATGAGACTGTGCTGGTGGTGTACATAAAAGCATCTCTGATCCCACGCTGATAGTACGCATCACATAATTCGCGAAACCCCTGCACAAGTCCCATCGCACCCGCTTCGTATTGATGCGTGAAAAGTGGCGGCATATTGAGCACCATCACGGGGTCGTTCTTGATCTTCATGGCACGTTGCGTGAATCGCAGGCTGGCAACTGTTTGCTCAAAGTTTTCATGGGAGGGATTAATGCAACAGAGAATAAACGTCATGCCGGACCCACCAAGACAGTTGCGCAGAATACGTGTAAGTTTTGCATCACGGTAGGGCACATACGACCGCTTCTCTACAATGGCGTCAACCACATTGCCAAGAGTTAACAGGCTTTTATTTATAAATCCGCCCTCCCGCAGAGATAAACCGTCGGTATTCGCTCGTGATGCAGACTCCGATCCTGCAAGATCCACCAGGTTTATTGTACTCACCTGCCTATAGGTCCTGTGAATCTCAAATGTAAGAATAATGTGTGAACGACTGCTGTGGTCGTTGAGGTTCGTCACGCCATACTTACGATTGCGCTCCGCAAGGTTCTGCAGTCTCACAAAGTCATCTATTGTCTCAATGGGCACGGACTTTTTGTCAAAGTAAACACCGCCATCGGGGGCGTCATGGAGTCCAAGTTCGCCTCGCTGTGGCTCAAGGAGGTCCTTCACGGACTCATTGTAAATCTCCGTGAAGTAAATCACGATCTGTGTGCCGGGAAATTTCGCGCGGAGGTCCAACAACAACTTCGCTGTGCGGGGAACGATGCCTGGATCCGCCTCACAACCGTTCATGCTGTAAGTCTTACCGCTGCCGGTCTGCCCATATGCCATCACGGTGACATTTTTCCCGTCAAACCCGGCATGCACGAGAGCCTCCATGCCCTGAAATATGGATTGGTTCGAGGTGCCGATGTGATGCACCTTGTTGTACACATACCGTGTGTTGGGGTTGTGCGTGCTGTATAGCACCGTCTCCGCAGAGGACCAAACACCGTTGGGCACGTGGGGCCGGAGACGCACGTGAACTTCTATGCTCATTTTCTCCCCTTCCCTACCTTGTGGTTGTCGCCCCTCCTCCTTCCGTCGCTCCCCCTTTTCGTCTTCCTGTTGCTGTTGCCTCTGTGCGTGGGTTCAGTTGTGCTCTTACCCTCCCCGGCAACACCGCCCCAACCTCCTCAAACAAG
>NW_916304.1:0-1738 GCF_000209065.1 Trypanosoma cruzi
CAGTGCGACGTTGATGAATGGATGTGTGTGCTGCTTTGGGCGCACGGTGCGCCGTCCCCCGCCGGCATTCGCCTCCTGCGCGGGGGAGGGAGTCTCCCTCGGAGGCAAAGTTGCTGTGCGGGCTTGGCCTTCTTCCCGCTGTGTTCAAGCCTTACGGCGTGCGTGCATTGTGGCTCTATTTTTTGGCGTCGTGACACTCTCGCCGTCGGAGAGATTGTGCCGGGCGTGGCTGGCCGGGACCGGCATTGCCCGCCCGCCTGTCGCAGTAAGGACATCCATGGAGTGCTGTGGTCCCTCGTGCCGGCACCGGCTCTGTTCCGGAGCGTGCGTGTGCGCGTGAATGGGATGTTGTTCCAGCTTTCGCTTGGGCAACGAATCCACAGGGCGTGCACCGGAGCGGGGTGGATGCAGCCAGATCGTCATATTCACGGGGACGCCCCCTTCGTGCTCCGGTGTTGTACTGCATGTGGAAGTGCCGGAGAGCAACTCTGAGCCCGGCTCGTTGGTCGTACGGCGCCGAGCAGCGAATGGCCTCGGCCTGGGCTCTGCATTCCGTGGCGGGGGTGCGATCAGCGTGCCGTCCCTCGCCCTCGTCCTCGCCCAAGTGGCGGGCGGTGGTTCCAGTGGAATTCCCGGCGGCTCCGGTTCACCGGGAGAAATTGACTTTCCACAGCGCCTGGGAGCGCGTAATGCCACGGACGTTGGCCACGTGCGTCACGACGCTGGCGCGGCAACCGCAGTGCTTGCCGCACACCGGGCAGTCTGCCGGCCGTCGGATCATGGCGGGGTGGGGTCCAGCGGGAGGAGGAGGCGTTTCCGTGCGAGGTTCATTGCGTGCCTGCTGTGCGGCATCCGAGTTGCACCAACAGCATGTGCTCGGGATGGCGGGCTGCAGTGGCCGTAGCAGCCATCCGTAGTTGAGCAGAACCCCGGTGCGGAGGCGGGCCAGTGCGGCCTCTACCCCACGAGTGAGGGTGGTGTCGATGCGTGTGGGCTCACAGTCGCCTGCCGTAGTGGAGCAGCAAGCTTCCTCCCTGAGCTGTCGGGCACAAATAACATGTTTGGACAGTGCGACCATGCCGGTGATCCATCTGTCTGTGAGCTGTGCGAGGTCGGATGCCTTCTCGGATTTCGCACCACAAGCCCCGTTCCTGGACACGCCGCAGTGAACAACGACAAACTGCGTCCGTGTGCGCGCTCCTCGGCGCGGCGGGCAAGACAAAAGGGTACGTCCACAATGTGAGTCACCAGGTGATCCAGAACCGTCAACGTGTGCTCGCGTGCTTCAACGATTCGACGAGAAGCTGCAGACACGCACGCTGCCGTGGAAAAAGTCTCGGTGAATATCGCACTCCCCATGCGAACGCCACATCCCTCTGTGTCTGCTGTGGTGCATGAATTTCGCACAGCCAGAAGGAAATTGGGGAAAAGAAGGAATTCCTCGTGGAGGCATCCCCGTACCAGCGTGGCCAATCCACGACCATATCCCTTGCCTGTAGAATGCGGTGTGCCAAGTAAATCAAAGGCCGCGCCGTGAATGGATGTACAAATTGCCGGAAGTGGCCGTCACACCTCCTGCACACACAAAACGTGCGGGCCGTAACGGGCAACAAATCCCAATGCCGCGTCATCCAAGGCTTCCACGCTCCACGTGCAAACCTGAGGAATCCATCCATGGCGGTGGTGCGCTCAAGGATAAGTGTGGAACGTGACAGTTATGGCTTGGTCCGTCACTTCC
>NW_916305.1:0-1738 GCF_000209065.1 Trypanosoma cruzi
AAAGACAGACAGACAGGCAGAAGAAAATGAATGGATGCCGTCAAGAGGCACTCACAACCAACATGGGTCGGTGAGCGGGCACCCCACGCAGAACACAGGGAGAAAATGGAGAGAGGGAAAAAAGCAAAAGGCAGCACAACCACACGGAAGAAACAGACGACAGACGGGAAAAGCACCGCCACGGCCCTCGCCCTGACCGGCAACTCCACACCAGCCATCACACACAAACACCATCGCAGTGCCGTCAGTCCGCGGGTAAGAAGATTCGGCCCTCCACAAAACAAACGCACACACCGCCAGCAGTCATCCACCAATGGAAAAGAACAAGAAGCGACACACCGCCACCGCCTCCACTTCAGTCCCACAGCCAACGGAACACGGCCACAGCCCGCAGCCAACAGACAACGCACACGGAGCAAGCAATCACCCAAAGAGCCACACGCGGAAGCGGATCCTCACCAACCCATGACGCGGCGCCTCAGTTCACGCGGTCACACGGAGTGCACTGTTTCCTCAATAGACCTTATCCTTCGTCCATCCCTTGAAGATGCTTCTGTTAGTGATGGACCTTAGAACACAACAGAATAAAATAGACATTGCAGTGGTGCTGCGACAGCGCCAAACAGAATGATTCCCTCATACCGAGGCAGTTTTCCAATTATGCCTCGCATGCACACACACAATCAGCGTACCATATAAAAACCACCCAATGTTTTTCACCAGAAACCAAACAACCCCTTTCCCTCCCTAATTTTTTCTGCCACTGTTATGTTCGATAGTGTTGGACATTTTGGCATTTGTGTGCTATGCCACCGCCTGGTGCTGGTGCAACCGCACCGCATGCACACACACACAAGTATCCAAAATATATAAATCCCACAATATTTTTTCACCACAAATCAAAATTGCCCCCTTCATTCCCTAATTCGTTTTCCTATTTCGGCGGTTATTCCCCTCTTCGGTGAGCTTCGTCTCTTCAAAAGTCTCCGGATGATACAGACACTTGGTACTGGCGTACCTTTTCCTCCAAGAACGCCGCAATCTCTCGGTTTTCCTTCTTGCTCACATTATCGGAATTTACAACATCACATCTCTGCCAGTCATTCATCGGCGTGCTGTCTGCGTGCTGCACGTAAATAATCTCCCACGACATGTCTCGAGATAATTTCTTCCAGCCATTAAAATATGCCGCCAGGCACTCAGTGAAGTGCCTCACAGTGCTGGCGGTGGTGTGGTGCCCACCCGCCGTAGCCATCCGCAGCCCAACCAGCGTCACTGGATTTGAATTCACGAAAAAGAAGGCGTCCAACAGCGGAAAGCCCTCCACCTCCGGTATGTACAACACACAGCAATCTACGCCAACCTTCTCAGAAAAGTAATGCGGTGGCGGTAAGACATGGTGCCTGGTGGGGCGCTCCTGTGAGTACACCTCCAGCGCACTGCAGTGTGGCTGACGTCGTGCTGCTCGCTTCAGCTCCCTCACTTTGTGTCGTATTGCAGTTATGAAGTCCGCATCCAAAAATGCAAACACGGTACACCGTTCCATATTTTTTGATACAAGATTATGCCTGAGTCTCAATGAGTGAATTAAAATCATCCTGCTGCATTAACTTTGCCAAAATGCACAATGTTCTATTACAGAGATGGTCAGATATCGGCAAATTCAAGAAAATCCACCCTTGCAAGCTTCCTCTCGTATTCGTACAACCTTCGCAAGCCAGTGGAACACGCTACTACC
>NW_916306.1:0-1738 GCF_000209065.1 Trypanosoma cruzi
GCGGGAGTCAGAGGCACTCTCTTTCATGTATGTTTGCGTGTGCACACACCTGGACACCAAACAACCCTGAACTATCCGCTGCTTGGAGGAATTTCGCGAGCTCTTGCCCACAATAGTGCTGCACTCGGCGGATCGTTTTCGAGCGGCTGCTGCACCACACGCTGTGGTCTAAATTTTTGTTTTGAATTATGAATGGCGGGAGTCAGAGGCACTCTCTTTCAATGTATGTTTGCGTGTGCACACACTGGACACCAAACAACCCTGAATTATCCGCTGCTTGGAGGAATTTCGCGAGCTCTTGCCCACAAGGGTGCTGCACTCGGCGGATCGTTTTCGAGCGGCTGCTGCACCACACGTTGTGGTCTATGTTTTTGTTTTGAATTATGAATGGCGGGAGTCAGAGGCACTCTCTTTCAATGTATGTTTGCGTGTGCACACACTGGACACCAAACAACCCTGAACTATCCGCTGCTTGGAGGAATTTCGCGAGCTCTTGCCCACAATAGTGCTGCACTCGGCGGATCGTTTTCGAGCGGCTGCTGCACCACACGCTGTGGTCTAAATTTTTGTTTCGAATTATGAATGGCGGGAGTCAGAGGCACTCTCTTTCAATGTATGTTTGCGTGTTCACACACTGGACACCAAACAACCCTGAATTATCCGCTGCTTGGAGGAGTTTCGCGAGCTCTTGCCCACAATGGTGCTGCACTCGGCGGATCGTTTTCGAGCGGCTGCTGCACCACACGCTGTGGTCTAAATTTTTGTTTCGA
Organism: Trypanosoma cruzi; assembly: GCF_000209065.1. Lineage (NCBI taxonomy): Eukaryota > Euglenozoa > Kinetoplastea > Trypanosomatida > Trypanosomatidae > Trypanosoma > Trypanosoma cruzi. The sequence continues at coordinate 771 of NW_916306.1, forward strand.
ATTATGAATGGCGGGAGTCAGAGACACTCTCCTTCAATGTATGTTTGCGTGTGCACACACTGGACACCAAACAACCCTGAATTATCCGCTTCTTGGAGGAGTTTCGCGAGCTCTTGCCCACAAGGGTGCTGCAGTCGGCGGATCGTTTTCGAGCGGCTGCTGCACCACACGTTGTGGTCTATGTTTTTGTTATGAATTATGAATGGCGGGAGTCAGAGGCACTCTCTTTCAATGTATGTTTGCGTGTTCACACACTGGACACCAAACAACCCTGAACTATCCGCTGCTTGGAGGAATTTCGCGAGCTCTTGCCCACAAGGGTGCTGCACTCGGCGGATCGTTTTCGAGCGGCTGCTGCACCACACGTTGTGGTCTATGTTTTTGTTTTGAATTATGAATGGCGGGAGTCAGAGACACTCTCTTTCAATGTATGTTTGCGTGTGCACACACTGGACACCAAACAACCCTGAACTATCCGCTGCTTGGAGGAATTTCGCGAGCTCTTGCCCACAAGGGTGCTGCACTCGGCGGATCGTTTTCGAGCGGCTGCTGCACCACACGTTGTGGTCTATGTTTTTGTTTTGAATTATGAATGGCGGGAGTCAGAGACACTCTTTTTCAATGTATGTTTGCGTGTGCACACACTGGACACCAAACAACCCTGAACTATCCGCTGCTTGGAGGAATTTCGCGAGCTCTTGCCCACAAGGGTGCTGCACTCGGCGGATCGTTTTCGAGCGGCTGCTGCACCACACGTTGTGGTCTATGTTTTTGTTTTGAATTATGAATGGCGGGAGTCAGAGGCACTCTCTTTCAATGTATGTTTGCGTGTGCACACACTGGACACCAAACAACCCTGAACTATCCGCTGCTTGGAGGAATTTCGCGAGCTCTTGCCCACAATGGTGCTGCACTCGGCGGATCGTTTTCGAGCGGCTGCTGCACCACACGTTGTGGTCTATGTTTTT
>NW_916308.1:0-1739 GCF_000209065.1 Trypanosoma cruzi
ATCGTTTTCGAGCGGCTGCTGCATCACACGTTGTGGTCCAAATTTTTGTTTCCGATTGTGAATGGTGGGAGTCAGAGACACTCTCTGTCAATATCTGTTTGCGTGTTCACACACTGGACACCAAACAACCCTGAACTATCCGCTGCTTGGAGGAATTTCGCGAGCTCTTGCCCACACGGGTGCTGCACTCGGCTGATCGTTTTCGAGCGGCTGCTGCATCACACGTTGTGGTCCAAATTTTTGTTTCCGATTGTGAATGGTGGGAGTCAGAGGCACTCTTCTGTCAATATCTGTTTGACGTGTTCACACACTGGACACCAAACAACCCTGAACTATCCGCTGCTTGGAGGAATTTCGCGAGCTCTTGCCCACACGGGTGCTGCACTCGGCTGATCGTTTTCGAGCGGCCGCTGCATCACACGTTGTGGTCCAAATTTTTGTTTCCGATTATGAATGGTGGGAGTCAGAGGCACTCTCTGTCAATATCTGTTTGCGTGTTCACACACTGGACACCAAACAACCCTGAACTATCCGCTGCTTGGAGGAATTTCGCGAGCTCTTGCCCACACGGGTGCTGCACTCGGCTGATCGTTTTCGAGCGGCTGCTGCATCACACGTTGTGGCCCAAATTTTTGTTTCCAATTATGAATGGTGGGAGTCAGAGACACTCTCTGTCACTATCTGTTTGCGTGTTCATGCACTGGACACCAAACAACCCTGAATTATCCGCTGCTTGGGGGAATTTCACGAGCTCTTGCCCACACGGGTGCTGCACTCGGCTGATCGTTTTCGAGCGGCTGCTGCATCACACGTCGTGGTCTAAATTTTTGTTTCCAATTATGAATGGTGGGGGTCAGAGGTACTCTCTGTCACTATCTGTTTGCGTGTTCACACACTGGACGCCAAACAACCCTGAATTATCCGCTGCTTGGAGGAATTTCGCGAGCTCTTGCCCACACGGGTGCTGCACTCGGCTGATCGTTTTCGAGCGGCTGCTGCATCACACGTCGTGGTCTAAATTTTTGTTTCCAATTATGAATGATGGGGGTCAGAGGCACTCTCTGTTACTATCTGTTTGCGTGTTCACACACTGGACACCAAACAACCCTGAATTATCCGCTGCTTGGGGGAATTTCGCGAGCTCTTGCCCACACGGGTGCTGCACTCGGCTGATCGTTTTCGAGCGGCTGCTGCATCACACGTCGTGGTCTAAATTTTTGTTTCCAATTATGAATGATGGGGGTCAGAGACGCTCTCTGTTACTATCTGTTTGCGTGTTCACACACTGGACACCAAACAACCCTGAATTATCCGCTGCTTGGGGGAATTTCGCGAGCTCTTGCCCACACGGGTGCTGCACTCGGCTGATCGTTTTCGAGCGGCTGCTGCATCACACGTCGTGGTCTAAATTTTTGTTTCCAATTATGAATGGTGGGGGTCAGAGACGCTCTCTGTTACTATCTGTTTGCGTATTCACACACTGGACGCCAAACAACCCTGAATTATCCGCTGCTTGGGGGAATTTCGCGAGCTTTTGCCCACACGGGTGCTGCACTCGGCTGATCGTTTTCGAGCGGCTGCTGCATCACACGTCGTGGTCTAAATTTTTGTTTCCAATTATGAATGGTGGGGGTCAGAGACGCTCTCTGTTACTATCTGTTTGCGTGTTCACACACTGGACGCCAAACAACCCTGAATTATCAGCTGCTTGGAGGAATTTCGCGAGCTCTTGCCCACAC
>NW_916309.1:0-1739 GCF_000209065.1 Trypanosoma cruzi
GTCGGGGAGGATAGAGTGAGTTACTGGCTTTTGGAACGATTGCGAATGCGACATATGCGGGTTTTTATTGTGTGGAGTGGCCTTGCCATCACATTTTCCTGTGTCATTAGCTTGTGGTTCATTCATCGCGATGATGAAATTGGTGGGAACATGGGTGTCGATATGAAGGTGTATGAATCGCTTATCCTTTTCCCATGGAGCATTGCATTGTGTCTCTTGGCGCTGCCGCTTCTGTTTGGGTACGGCGGCATAATACGCGGCGTTCTCACACACCGCTTGTGGTGCGGTCCCTCAAGGTTGGTGTTGGTTGCCTACCTGGCGGCACCCGTTGTGATAGGATTTGGCAACGCCAGCAGTTATGATGTGATCACAATGAGTTTTTCCTTGTTTATTGTGCAGGGATTTGGGTACATGGGGTTAACACTTCTCGTGGCGTTTTTCTTTCATATGCTGGTGGAACGTCCATGTTTGCACATTAGTTCAAGGGGAGAGTACTGAAGCGACCACATTCTTCTCTCTTTCCTTGCTTGTTCTCCATTTCTATAAAAAACGCATTTACCCTTTTATTTAGTCGACATTTGATCTTTAATTATTCATTTTTAATGTTATCTGCCTTTGTTTCTTGTTGTTGTTGTTGTTTTTAGTTTATTGTGACAAGAATGGATTCTGCGGTTTGCATGGCCGGCGTTGGGTTGGAGCCGGTCTTTCATGCCATGCTGGGCGATGTTTTTTTTTTTCTTTTCTTATCTCTTTCTGTGTGTGTGTTGAGACCCTGGCTTTTCACCGCCTCCTCCTTTTGTTTTGTTCTGGCGGAGCTGGTGAAATTGTACTGAGCGGCTGTCGTTATTGGAGAGCAATGCGAGATGTGCTGATGACATTTCTTGAGGCAAGCGCTGCACGTGGCGCGTGGGAGTCCGCACTTGCCGTGTGGCGCGCCACCGCAGTTGAGGACGTCGCCGTGTCGGGGTCGCATACGTTGCTTTTGACACGCATGTTGGTACAGGCCGGCAAGTGGCGAGAGGCAAAGCACGTCGTTATGAGTGATGCAGCGAGCGTGTGCCCTCAGCGTCTCTCCGCGAGGCTGCTGGCGATGCTGGCGGCGACAACAGATGCCAACGGCTGGAGCGAGGCGTGCCAATTGTTGCAGGATGGCCAGATTTGTCTTGAGAAGCACGGCAGCGAGCAGCGCTCCACTCTCCAGTCCGAGGTGGTGAGACTTGCAGAGTCCTTTGAGCGTTGCGTCGTTCCGCACATTCCCGCATCTCAGCAGGAGCCTTGGGTGAGGCTTGCGTGCGAGATGCGCCGTGATGATCTCCACAGCCGGCAGCGCCCTTCCTTGGAGGAAACGCGCGGCGGGGATACTGCGGCTGATGCTGCGGCGTTGACAAACAACGAGGAGCTCCTTCATATTTATCGCAGTCCAAAAAGTCGATCCTCGTGGACGCGGGCGCTTCAAACGCTTTTGTCCATGCATCACCCCAATGCCGCCTCGGTGAACATCACTTTGGGGATACTGAGCCGGCAAGGACGTCAGCGCGAGGCAGTTGATTTGATCACAAAATTTATGGTTTCACGTGAGATTCATCCAACGGCGGTGACGGTGAAGACAATAACGGAGGCTGCGAATACCATGCGTTCAGGGAAGTTGTGTCATCTGATTATTTCCACACCAGCGCTGCGGGATCAGATAACCCCTTCCTCCGCGGGTCCATTGGTTCGTACGCTGCCACGAATAGGAG
>NW_916310.1:0-1739 GCF_000209065.1 Trypanosoma cruzi
GCTTTTCTTGACCAGTCTTGGTTCACCGACACTTAGTGGGCGGTTGTACAGAAAGACGTTCGTCACTGCCACATCGCTGCTGTTGATGTCTCCCTCGTCGCCCCCAATGTAGAAGCATGAGACTCCAGCCCTCGCGTCTCAAGTGTTGGTATCGTCTCCGGGCTCCCCACAATCTCACCATCCACGTACACGGAGCCCTTGTGGCCGTCCTGCAGCATGAGCGCCACCTGGTGTTCTTTCCCCGGCTCCCAAGTGGTGTTCGATGTCGTTTTCTTCCCAGCAAACACTGTCTCCCACGTTTTATCCATGCTGTACGACAGCCCAATGAAGTTCGTGCTGACGGGTGCATCCAGATTCGCACCCAGCAGTGGAGCGCTCCCCTTCGCAACCTGGTGGATGGTCACCGTCGCCACAAGAGTGAACCTGTGGTTCACAAAGCTGTACTGTCTGTTAGGTCCCCACCTGCTCATCGACCACATTGCCCTGGACCCAGGCCCCGTGAATTTGAAACCATTTTTGACCTTTGATGCTTTCGTCACGGATGCATTCACGCAACGGTAACCGTCGGTCCCCGTGTTACCACCGGACGACGTATCGGACAGGAATCCAACCAGACCGGCCGTGGGTGTGGACGACTTGGAGAAGGAATCCAGTCTCACCCAAGTACTGAGGACGGGCTTGATCGTCTTCAGCTCATCAGTCAGGCGGGCAAGGGATATGCCCCGGCGCGTTCCCACAATACTCCCTCGTGAAAGGCGCAACGCACCATCTGAGTACAGTATGGTGCTGGAAAAAGTCAGACTCACAGCATGATCCACAAAAAGCGGTCCAAGATAAAAAGTGCGGCTATTGTCCGTGGCCCAAAGGTAGAGCGCAGTGGCGTTTCCCCCGAGGCGTACCCTCTCTGAGTGTAAAGCATGACCTTCCCTCAATGGTCGCGGTGATGAGGGCTTCCACACGCAAGCCTTCGTCCCAACGGAATCCTGATCGTGGCCTGACCCAAATGCCCGGGAGTGTTCTGACAGCCTCCGTCCACGTTGCCCCCATGTCACACGACTCGCACACATTCTGGGCATTCACACAATAAACAATCATGAGAATCTGTCCATTCTCCCATTCGGTGATGCGGGATCAAGGCATTACACAAAAAAAAATGCCCACTGGGAACACCCAGTTGTTGCCTTTGTCCGTCGAGTAAGTGATCACGGAGAAAGGGTGATTTTTCCCATTCGCCGCCACCAGGGGAAACACAAGCGTGCCATTCAGCATCAAAATGCCTGAGCCACCAGCAGTAAAAAGTTCCCTCAGGTGATCTTGATTGTGTTTGGGCATCTGTTGTGAAAGGAACTTGGGTTCAGCCCAGCTGATCATTGTACTCTGCACGCTGTCCGTGGACTGCGTGGCCACACCCTCAACCAGTTGAATATCCCATCCATCTCCTAAATATCATCACCATTGCCATATCCTACAGTATCGATTCCCACAAGCAGAAACACCTTACTGTCCCTCGCAACTGCTGTGGACCGGTGCAAAACGCGCAAACGATTATCGCCATTCCTACTGCCAAGGGTGGTGTGTGCCCTCCACTCCTTCTTGGTGATCCCAGCAACAATGGACGGCCACGTCTCCGCAGCCTTGATGTACCCGGCCACAATGTCGGGAAATCGAACCACAAACAATTTGTTTTCATGGGCGTTATACTCAAACAAGCCTTCAGCAATGGCAACCATCACCCCACC
>NW_916312.1:0-1739 GCF_000209065.1 Trypanosoma cruzi
CGTCGTCCGACACCTCCTCATCACCCTGCAGGTTGCATCCAACCACAAACCGCGCGGGTAACGCAACAACAATGCTCGATGGAAAAAAAATAGCGAATAAAACCGTCGAGTCCACCTGACGGTTGTGCGCAAGCACCACGGTGGTGCCGCTGCCCAACAGCTGAATTTTGTACTGGGAATACGGAATAGTTAATACTGAGGCTGCACCCACGCTGTTGCCCTCCACACGCCACTGCGCACCACCCTCGAGTGTCACCGAGCCAGACAAATACACCAGCGCGGAATCAAAAATTTCTGTCCCGCCGACAAAGGTGCAGTCCGCCACTCGCAGCAGCCCCGCGGAGCTCACGGTGGTATCCCCAAAAAGATAAACGCCGTTAGCCGAGCTCATCGTGTTGTCCTCAATGTAAAAGTAGCCGCCGTTTCTCACATCAACAGCATTAACGCAAACAGATGATTCCACACCCTCATCGTCCTTCGTTGTGCTCAGCGTATTTCCCTTCACAATAATCCTCCCACCATCAACAACAACACCACTGGAGAAATAGACCGCGTACCAGTTCCCCTCAATTGTGTTTTTAATTAGAATCAGTGACGAGATTCTCCCGGGATAAAAATCCAAAAATAAAATGGCGTGGTTCGACGTCGTCACAAGCGTACTGCCCGCCACCAGTATTTGGGAGCTCGCACCAAAATGGCCCTGAAACACCAACTCGCCAGAATCCAGCATCGAGGAGACCACGTTCACGTGCACGCGTGCACCACTCCCCTTGATCGACAGGCCCATGAGGACGCACTGCAGCACCGTGATGTTGAGTGTCTGCTGTGGTGCGTCGAAGCTCCTCAGGTCCAGCACAATCGCGGCAGTGAAGGTCACGCTGACAAAGCACAGACCACGCACACCGGGATCAGGAACGTCCAAAGAGCTGATGCTGCCACCGTGCACGCAGCGGACCTCCGTGTCCCTCGCGTCGGGGGGCGGAAGCGGCCCAAGGCCGTCCGGAACCGCAGCCGGCAGACACGTGTCGCCGTAGCCGCCAGCAGCGCACACGCATTCACAGCCGCTGATGCTGCTCGTCCTCGCAGCAAAGCAAACGGCGTCCATGGTGCACGCGCCGCAGTCCAACACCATCACGGGTGCTCCAATATTGAGGTCGACTCCGTAATTCGTCACAGGAGAGCCCCTTGCCGCGTTGCACACGCCGTAGATGATCGGGTGCGTGTCGGATGGTGGTGACCACTTGCTTGTCATATATGTAAAGGGCGAGAACGAGCCGTAAGTGAAGTTGTTGTCAATTATCGACCACACACTCTGATCGCGGAACGCCACGCTGCTTTCCTTGACCACGTACACAACGTAGGCGGTGCGGAACTCGCTGTCGCGGTGCACCAGCCAGCTGCCGCCGGTCACGGTCAGCGTATTCGCCATGAGCATGGCGAAGCCAAGACGGAACGTGCTGGACAAAATCTGCAGCACGCTGCCGCCAGCCACAACAACATCCTTGAACACACACGCGGCTTTGCCGTATTCGGTGCTCGGAGCACTCCACGAGCTGTTCTGTATGGAGAACACGGAGCCGCCGCCAACACGCAGGTCCGACGCAAGGGCGTACATCACGTGTGTCTGCGACCCAACAATGCAGTTGTCCATGTAGAAGACGCTGGACAGGTTGGCGCCAAGGCCGCGCTCCACGAGGATCGCAGCGCACGAGCCCCCGCCACACACCAGCGTCGACCGC
>NW_916314.1:0-1740 GCF_000209065.1 Trypanosoma cruzi
CACTCGAAAACGATTATCCGAGTGCAGCACCGTTGTGGGCAAGATCTCGCGAAATTCCTCCAAGCAGCGGATAGTTCCGGGTTGTTTGGCGTCCAGTGTGTGAACACGCAAACAGACATTGAAAGAGAGTGTCTCTGACCACCACCATTCATAATTCGAAACAAAAACATAGACCACAGCGTGTGGTGCAGCAGCCGCTCGAAAACGATTATCCGAGTGCAGCACCGTTGTGGGCAAGATCTCGCGAAATTCCTCCAAGCAGCGGATAGTTCCGGGTTGTTTGGCGTCCAGTGTGTGAACACGCAAACAGACATTGAAAGAGAGTGTCTCTGACCACCACCATTCATAATTCGAAACAAAAACATAGACCACAGCGTGTGGTGCAGCAGCCGCTCGAAAACGATTATCCGAGTGCAGCACCGTTGTGGGCAAGATCTCGCGAAATTCCTCCAAGCAGCGGATAGTTCCGGGTTGTTTGGCGTCCAGTGTGTGAACACGCAAACAGACATTGAAAGAGAGTGTCTCTGACCACCACCATTCATAATTCGAAACAAAAACATAGACCACAGCGTGTGGTGCAGCAGCCGCTCGAAAACGATTATCCGAGTGCAGCACCGTTGTGGGCAAGATCTCGCGAAATTCCTCCAAGCAGCGGATAGTTCCGGGTTGTTTGGCGTCCAGTGTGTGAACACGCAAACAGACATTGAAAGAGAGTGTCTCTGACCACCACCATTCATAATTCGAAACAAAAACATAGACCACAGCGTGTGGTGCAGCAGCAGCTCGAAAACGATTATCCGAGTGCAGCACCGTTGTGGGCAAGATCTCGCGAAATTCCTCCAAGCAGCGGATAGTTCAGGGTTGTTTGGCGTCCAGTGTGTGAACACGCAAACAGACATTGAAAGAGAGTGTCTCTGACCACCACCATTCATAATTCGAAACAAAAACATAGACCACAGCGTGTGGTGCAGCAGCCGCTCGAAAACGATTATCCGAGTGCAGCACCGTTGTGGGCAAGATCTCGCGAAATTCCTCCAAGCAGCGGATAGTTCCGGGTTGTTTGGCGTCCAGTGTGTGAACACGCAAACAGACATTGAAAGAGAGTGTCTCTGACCACCACCATTCATAATTCGAAACAAAAACATAGACCACAGCGTGTGGTGCAGCAGCCGCTCGAAAACGATTATCCGAGTGCAGCACCGTTGTGGGCAAGATCTCGCGAAATTCCTCCAAGCAGCGGATAGTTCCGGGTTGTTTGGCGTCCAGTGTGTGAACACGCAAACAGACATTGAAAGAGAGTGTCTCTGACCACCACCATTCATAATTCGAAACAAAAATATAGACCACAGCGTGTGGTGCAGCAGCCACTCGAAAACGATTATCCGAGTGCAGCACCGTTGTGGGCAAGATCTCGCGAAATTCCTCCAAGCAGCGGATAGTTCAGGGTTGTTTGGCGTCCAGTGTGTGAACACGCAAACAGACATTGAAAGAGAGTGTCTCTGACCACCACCATTCATAATTCGAAACAAAAACATAGACCACAGCGTGTGGTGCAGCAGCCGCTCGAAAACGATTATCCGAGTGCAGCACCGTTGTGGGCAAGATCTCGCGAAATTCCTCCAAGCAGCGGATAGTTCCGGGTTGTTTGGCGTCCAGTGTGTGACACGCAAACAGACATTGAAAGAGAGTGTCTCTGACCACCACCATCCATAATTCGAAACAAAAACATAACCACAACGT
>NW_916315.1:0-1740 GCF_000209065.1 Trypanosoma cruzi
TTTTCTTAGGCGAGTGGTTTGCCTGGGTTTTACTTGCTGATGCGACGCCGTTATTTGCTGCGCGAGCGCTCACGGAGTAGGAGGAAGAATTGGCTCCTTGCCCGTTGCGTCTCTTTCACGGTCGGGCGTCGGTAACTGCAGACAGCGGGCCTTGCTGTCGGTAGCAATCCGCTCTGCCTTCGCAAGGGTGTCGCCCCGGAGCTTGGGATCATCCTTGTGCATGCCGCGGGGTCAATGCCGTCGAAGTGAAACTGCAAGTGCTCTCGTAAAAGCTTTAATGCCGGTTGATTGCTTTTTATGGTCGCATGCTGGAAGTTGTGCGTCGAGGTCGTTGGCGAAGGACTCCCACTTGGACTTCCACCAGCTGTAGAAAACTCGACGCACAGAAGTGGGTGCCGAGGGCATGGTATCCTTAAATGCCTGATGCAGCGTGAATGTCAACACATAGTGATCACTGAGCGGCGGCACATTGGCTGTCCAGTCGGACACGGTAAGATGCCTTGACCATGTCCGGTCGATACAGGATCTCTCTCTTGCACCACGAGCACACTTTGTTTCACCAGGGGTGTTAACCAAGGTGCGTCCTGCATCCGTGCGCGGTTGAATAAAATTCTACAGCGGAGTTGCTTGGAGGGGTCTCCAGGAAGGGCTCCCACCGTGGGCGACGCACGTTGAAATCTCCACACGGAATGAGCGGCGACGAGACCGAGAGGCAGCTCAGCAACCGCCTAGGGGTTGTGTCGGTTGCGGCGGTGGTCTCATATAGGTGCTCGCTGCAATAAGATCACGGTTCTGGCCCAGCGCGAATTGGACCACCACTTCGAGGCTGGAATCACGTTGAGGAGTGATGAGGTGCATGCGCTTGGAGCGGAGGTTTTTCCGCACCAGCACCGCTGCAACACATTCCTTGCGGATACGTGATTGTGCGTGGAGCACACACTCTCCAGTATGCATGCTGGCGATCTGCTCCGCCGATTTCCATGTCTCCCGGATGGCTATCATGTCTGCTCCCTGCGCCATTAATGTTGCGAGTTTGGCCGGCGTCAGTGAGGGAACGGTCATCCGGAGTGCTGCTATGGGGCTCGGGCTCCGCTCAACGTCTCCGCCTCGCAGTAGCTTTTGCCTCTGTGCGTCACATACGGCACGCAGACGACACGTGTAGCGCTGGTAAGCGCCGACGAAATCCGGCAGCAGTGAAACCCGCTCGTCCGTCGCATCGACTGAATCCCACTTGCTGCGATCCCCACTGTCGTCTGCACACTTCGTGCTTGCGTGCCCCCTGGTGACCGGGATGTGGTTTGGCCCTTCGCGCTGTATGCGCTTGAATTGTCCTTTCGCGACTCTTCGCTTGTCTTGGCCCCTGGCCCCGGCGGTGTATTGAATGCGTTGCTGCGCCATCTTGTACCCGCAGCCCGCTGCTCGCTCAGAACGATGAGTGGCACCTCCCTTGCTGACGGCAGCCTGCGAAGTTCCTGGGAAACGGGGGACACTACTCGCATCCGCAGACACGGGAAGAACGCATGCCGCACGGAGAGTTGTCGACCCTCCCGCTGCTCTCTGTCCTGCTAGGGGTGAGCGAGGGACTGGTCCACCGCCGCCTGTCAGCGCTGCTGGCACGCCACCGCCGTCAGCCTCGATTAACGCCACGACGCACGGTCTCCGACGTGGTGACGCCTGTCCGTGACAAAACGGCACGAGGGCCGAACGAGCGCATCGCCCTGGAGTGTGGGCGTCGCAGGG
>NW_916316.1:0-1740 GCF_000209065.1 Trypanosoma cruzi
TCGTCGCAGTGGGATAACAGCGTTGCTGGCACTGTGCGTGAGAGAGGACTGCTGCCGCTGCTTCTTCTGCTGGGGCTGTGGGGGTTTGCGGCTGCGTGAGGAGTGTGCGGCTGCCGTGTGGAGCACTTGTGCCCTCCCCTGCACCGACACACACACCGCTAGGAACAAGTTTCACTTTGCAAATAAGAATTTTTTTTTCATTTAGTACTTTCCTTCTTTTGCTTTTTGATTTATGGCAATCACCATGGGCGTTTTTTTTCTTCGGCTTTTAATTTCTTTTTTTTTTCTGTTCGGAGTATAATTTCTTATGCTTTTTTTATGTTTGTTTTTAATTATTTTTGTTTGCTTTTTAAATAAAATTTTTTATTTCTGTTTTTTCTTTTTATCTCACATCCCCCATCTCTTCTTTTTTGCTTTTGGGGCAATCACTATGGACGTGTTTTTCTTTTCTGCTCTTTTGATTGTTCTTTGCTGCACTCTTCCTGCGAGGGGTGCCGTGTGTTCCCGCCCAACTGCTCCACTCGCACACCACCGACACGCTCATGACGACGGCCCTGTGCGCCTCGCCTGCTGCACGCATGAGGAGGGGCGGCGACGAACGGCGCGCTGAGGGGCCGTGACGTGTGGGCGTGCGACGAGGGCCTGTGGGGCGGAGCACACATTTCTTCCCTCTTGTTTTGTTTTCTTTGCGGCCAGGGCTGGCAGACACCCGCAGCGCCACACACACAGCCACACCCTGCCGCTTTAAAAAAGTAGTTTTACTTGCTCTCTTTGACTGTTCTTCTTGTTTTTCGTTTCTTTTTTTTGCTGCGCTCACTCTCCCGATGGAGTGACGCGACTCCCGTCATGTCTGCGTGCTTCTCTCAGTCCCCCCACACACGAGTGACTGTGCTCTGCGGGCCGCACTCGCACGCCGATGAGAGGGCTGAGAGGAGCAGCAACACGCAGATGACCCCATGAAATATAAACGATGTGCGGACACACGGAGGTCGGACGGCTGAAAGGCAAGTAATGATTTAATTTTTAATTTGCGGGCAAAATATATAAACAGTTTGGTGGGAGCACACAGTAACCGAGTGATTCTTTTTTTTTTTAGGAGTAAGAGCAATGGAGGACGACTTCTCTCTTGCGTTTTTTTCTTTCTATTTAATTACTTTGTGTGGGGCTGGGAAGATAATGGTGAAAGGGGAAGTTTTTTTTTTTGTAGTTGTTTTAAATAAATCTTGTATGACTCGCCACTGCTTGGGATGCGGTGCAGTCGTGAGTTTGAGCAGTCTTGTTACTTCTACCATGCGGCTCTGCTGTGCATTTTGTTTTTGCGTTTCTTTACATGCTCCGCTTCCTTTTTTACTTCTTTGCGTCGTGTTTCTGCAGGCACGCACAAGCACACGCACACAGAGTGCAAATCACAGTGGATTCGGATGGCTCTTTTGCGGTGCGTGTGGCAGGTGCGTGTGGGTGCCGCTTTTTCCCGTGGGCATGAAGCGAAGGGAGGAGAGAGGCAGCGCGCAGGGCGAGTGTCTCTTCCTGATGGTGTGGGGCGCTGCGTTGTGACCGCATGGAGTGAGGCGCCGCGTCGTGGATGGATGAGGAATCGCTTCTGCGTGTGTGTGTGGCTCTGTGGTGATAGCTCGCTCCTTTTGCGCTGTGTGTTGGCTGCGGGGCTGCGGCCGTATCCCGTTGGCCGTGGGATTGAACTGGAGGCGATGGTGGCGTTGGGTCTCTTCTCCTCTTCCATGG
>NW_916319.1:0-1741 GCF_000209065.1 Trypanosoma cruzi
TTCGCGAGCTCTTGCCCACAATGGTGCTGCACTCGGCGGATCGTTTTCGAGCGGCTGCTGCACCACACGCTGTGGTCTAAATTTTTGTCTTGAATTATGAATGGCGGGAGTCAGAGGCACTCTCCTTCAATGTATGTTTGCGTGTTCACACACTGGACACCAAACAACCCTGAATTATCCGCTTCTTGGAGGAGTTTCGCGAGCTCTTGCCCACAAGGGTGCTGCAGTCGGCGGATCGTTTTCGAGCGGCTGCTGCACCACACGTTGTTGTCTAAATTTTTGTCTTGAATTATGAATGGCGGGAGTCAGAGACACTCTCTTTCAATGTATGTTTGCGTGTGCACACACTGGACACCAAACAACCCTGAATTATCCGCTTCTTGGAGGAGTTTCGCGAGCTCTTGCCCACAATGGTGCTGCACTCGGCGGATCGTTTTCGAGCGGCTGCTGCACCACACGCTGTGGTCTAAATTTTTGTTTCGAATTATGAATGGCGGGAGTCAGAGACACTCTCTTTCAATGTATGTTTGCGTGTGCACACACTGGACACCAAACAACCCTGAATTATCCGCTTCTTGGAGGAGTTTCGCGAGCTCTTGCCCACAATGGTGCTGCACTCGGCGGATCGTTTTCGAGCGGCTGCTGCACCACACGCTGTGGTCTAAATTTTTGTTTCGAATTATGAATGGCGGGAGTCAGAGACACTCTCTTTCAATGTATGTTTGCGTGTGCACACACTGGACACCAAACAACCCTGAATTATCCGCTTCTTGGAGGAGTTTCGCGAGCTCTTGCCCACAAGGGTGCTGCAGTCGGCGGATCGTTTTCGAGCGGCTGCTGCACCACACGCTGTGGTCTAAATTTTTGTCTTTGAATTATGAATGGCGGGAGTCAGAGACACTCTCTTTCAATGTATGTTTGCGTGTTCACACACTGGACACCAAACAACCCTGAACTATCCGCTGCTTGGAGGAATTTCGCGAGCTCTTGCCCACAATGGTGCTGCACTCGGCGGATCGTTTTCGAGCGGCTGCTGCACCACACGCTGTGGTCTAAATTTTTGTTTTGAATTATGAATGGCGGGAGTCAGAGACACTCTCTTTCAATGTATGTTTGCGTGTTCACACACTGGACACCAAACAACCCTGAACTATCCGCTGCTTGGAGGAATTTCGCGAGCTCCTGCCCACAAGGGTGCTGCACTCGGCGGATCGTTTTCGAGCGGCTGCTGCACCACACGCTGTGGTCTAAATTTTTGTTTTGAATTATGAATGGCGGGAGTCAGAGGCACTCTCTTTCAATGTATGTTTGCGTGTGCACACACTGGACACCAAACAACCCTGACTATCCGCTGCTTGGAGGAATTTCGCGAGCTCCTGCCCACAATGGTGCTGCAGTCGGCGGATCGTTTTCGAGCGGCTGCTGCACCACACGTTGTGGTCTATGTTTTTGTTTCGAATTATGAATGGCGGGAGTCAGAGGCACTCTCTTTCAATGTATGTTTGCGTGTTCACACACTGGACACCAAACAACCCGGAACTATCCGCTGCTTGGAGGAATTTCGCGAGCTCTTGCCCACAATGGTGCTGCAGTCGGCGGATCGTTTTCGAGCGGCTGCTGCACCACACGTTGTGGTCTATGTTTTGGTTTCGAATTATGAATGGCGGGAGTCAGAGGCACTCTCTTTCAATGTATGTTTGCGTGTGCACACACTGGAACACCAAACAACCCTGAACTATCC
>NW_916320.1:0-1741 GCF_000209065.1 Trypanosoma cruzi
GCGCCAAGAAGTACAATACAGTCATTTGCTTGTGTATGCATATTGCCTGCAACAATTAAAAAAGTCAAAGATAAGACTTTACTGTTCCACCAGCCCACACAACATCCTCCACATTTCATACGGCATCCGGCCTGTTCTTCAAATCCCCATTTCGTGCAGTCCATGGGACGCACAGCCGCAGGGCCGGCACCGCGTGTGGGCAACAAAAAGCAAATAAGAGGGGGAAATGCATTACTCATTACGGTGTGCATCAGACAGCCATTAAGTAAAGAATTCACTGAGGATGCACAGTGGTCCGTCGGCACTACATCCAGCACAGCTCTCCGCCCTCCATCACGCACGGTGGCAGCTCACACCCGTCCACAGAAAGGGAAAAAACAAAAGAAAAACACTGCGGCAGGGTGTGGCTGTGTGTGTGTGGCGCTGCGGGTGTCTGCCGGCCCTCGTCGCAACAAAAACAAAACAAGAGGGAAAGAAATGTGTGCTCCGCCACACCGGCCCTCGTCGCACGCCCACACGTCACGGCTCCCTCAGCGCGCCGTTCGTCGCGGCCCCTCCTCATGCGTGCAGCAGGCGAGGCGCACAGGGCCGTCGTCATGAGCGTGTCGGTGGGTGTGCGAGTGGAGCAGTTGGGCGGAAACACACGGCACCCCTCACAGGAAGAGTGCAGCAGAAACAATTAAAAGAGGGAAGAGTAGAAAAGAAAAGCGTCAATAGTGATTGCCCAAAAAGCAAAAAAAAAGGGAAGAGAGGAGCAAGAAGGAAAAAAAGAAAAACAGAAAAACAAAAACAAAATAAAAACATTTTACAGCAAACAGAAAAAATCAAAAAATTTACAAAACAGAAACAGTTACGGTGCTCCGCCCATGCAGCCAGGCAGGACGGCAGCGGTGCGTGTCGTGCAAAAGAGAGCACCAACGGGCCTGCATGGGTGTGCATGCATATATACAATGGGCACATTATGTGTGTGCTTCGTGGGGTGAGGTGAGGGCGAGAGTCCATGCAAGGGGACACACACACAGAGAGTGAAGGAAGAATGTGTGTGCGGGCGGTGCATGGCTCTCTCTCCCTCACTCTCACGCAGCCACCACCACAGCCGCAGCAGCACACGCAACAAAAAGCAAAATAGGGGAGGTGGAGTGGAGGACCGCGGTGCTGCTGTCACTGTCGCCAGGCGTCGTGTTTATTTTATTAGTGGCGTTTGCACCAGTTATGGTTTCTTGTTCTTTGCCTGGAGGATTCTCTTGATTTTGTTTCTTTTGTTCCTCTTCTGTTTTATCTTCTTTTTCTTCAGCTTTTATTTTGATTCCTGGCGGAGTTTCTCCTGTATGTGTGCGTTGCACTTCCTGCTGAATACCAATTGAGTTCACTTTTGGGGCACCTGCAAAATGTGCAGCTTTTTCGCCTTCTTGAGCTCGATGCATTTCATTTCCTTTTTCATTACCCTCAACACCTCCTTCTTCCCCTTCGTTTTCTTTTTTAGAACCCCCACTGCTTTTGTGTCTTCCTTTAGAATGATCTCCTGCAAGGCTACGTGCTGTTACTCCTTCAACATTCGTTTGTCTTCCTTTTCCCTGCGTCAGTTGTTGTTCTCCACTTTTTGTGCCATTTTTTTGGAGTGGATTTCCGTGATCTTGCGGCTGTGGTTCTTCTTTTAGTTTGGTTACTTCTGCTTCATCAACTATTTGTTTCCCACCTTCGTCTTGGCGTTTATTTTCTGGTTGCATCCCATTATCCCTTA
>NW_916321.1:0-1741 GCF_000209065.1 Trypanosoma cruzi
GCTGCGTGCAACGGGTGGGGTTGACAGTTCTGAGGCTGCTATTTATTTTAGCATTGTTGCTGTGAAGAACGGCGGCTACATTGACGTGGAGAAAAACATGATGAGCGCGGTCAATGGCGTTTATTTTTTTGGCGATACCGCCGTGAGCTCCGCGGGGCTGCTGCGAGTGGCGGACTGCGAATTTGTTGGTAGCATGGAGCTTTTTGATTCCACACTGGTGTTTTTGGACGGCTCTGTGACTCTTCAGGGTGGTGCGCAGTGGCGTGTGGAGGGCAATGAAGTTGGCACAGATCCATTATTATTCTTTCCGTATTCTCAGCACAAAATTTGGTTGTTGGGCAACGGCACCACCGTGGTGCTTGCACACAACCGTCAGGTGGAAAGAAGCGCCTTCTTCGCTAGGACTCTTCCAACAAACACCTTTTTGGCGTCGCCCGCGCGTTTTGTGGTTGGATGCAACCTGCAGGACGATGAGGAGGTCTCGTATGACGGTGTGTTTCCGGAGGACGTGGTGGTGTTTAGTTGTGGCACATGCAACGACGACGCGGCGTGCTACATGCCCGGGACGGAGTCGGTGGACCGCGGCTTGTGCTCGTGCAGCTGCAAGGACGGATGGCATGGCGCGTTGTGTCTTCCCTTCGAGGTGCCCGACGCGGTTGTGCCGCCCGTAGCGGAGAGAGCCGTCGACGACGACACGAGCTGCGTGGTGAAGCAGACGCTGAAGAGCCTCACGCTGAACATGTGGAAGACGCACCACTGCTACGTGGGTGTGAAATTCAGCGGCGTGGGTGCTGCGCTATCATTCTTTTTTGACAGCATGCCGCTGCATCTCCCCATCAACATCACGCTCACCGGATGCACATTCCGTGAGGGTGCCGCGCTGCAGTTTTTTGGTGGCACTGAGGTGGCCGAGTCAGCCGGCGTCCTGATCCGCGTGAGCCAGACGGTGATGCGGTCCTCCGTTGTTGTATTTGCACTCGCCCTCCCGCAGTACTGCGACATCGCCGTCACGGAGGTTGACACGGTGCAGTCTTCCGCGGTCTATTTGTTGGACACCGTGAATAAAATGCTGAGCGTAGTAATGCTGCACGAAGTCGTGTTGAGTGCGTCCTCGCTGTTGGTCAGCAACGTCAAGGCGCGTGCATTGAGGTATGGGGGGTCTGGTTTGTACTCGATCGGGATGCTGACGCTGGAGCGTGGCAGCTCGCTGTACACGCGGTACTGCAGCTTTGATGGATACACACACCTGTTTTACTTGAATATCCTCAGTGCCAGCGATCACTCTGTTCTTGCGCTGCTCAACAATACAATGGCCTCCGGGACAAGCCTCCTGTATCAGTACTCCCGCTTCAGCGTGTTGGACCACAGCGTGTTGCGCGTGGTGGGGAACAGCGGCTCAGTGTCCTGCGCCATATATTCGCTAAACTTTTGGACCGTCCGCCATTCAAGCTGGCTGGATTGGCGCGACAACGACGTGGGAGTGGGTGCGATGTTGTACTACTCCCCCTTATCTGCTATGAGTATCGACGGCAGCAGTGTGTTGACGCTGACGGGCTGCAAGATGGGCTCGACGGGGCTGTCAGGGACTTTGCTATCGCAGGCTGACGCCAGCTACCGGTTGTTTGCTGGGTGTCTGACGGTCGCAGGACGTGTGGTGACGACGGCGGCTGAACTGGAGCTTCACGGCATCACCGACGTGACGACGGTTTCTGTTTGTGGGGAGTGCACGAAGGAGGGCGAC
>NW_916322.1:0-1742 GCF_000209065.1 Trypanosoma cruzi
TCCGCCGGGCTCGCGCGTCACTGTGGTGGACTCGGTGCTGATCGCAGAGGAGCGCGTTGCGTACTGCGACGCCTACGGCCTTGGCGACGCGTCCGCGTGCCTCATGTTGCACAACGTGAGTTTGACGGGGAGTGTGCTGACCATCGCGCGCACGCACGTGGCGGCGGTGTTCCGCGACGCTGTTGGCGTGTTGGTTGTTGGGGGCGTGGCGCTGTCGTCGCGTGGTGCGCTGTACGTGGACGGGCTGTTGGTGCAGACGGCGCTGGGGCTGTGCGTGTCGGTGGAGGGCGGTGTTGCGGCCAGCGGCGGCTCCGTGGTGGCGTTTTTTGACAGCGACTTCCTGCTGTGCAAGCACGCGGTGTCTGTGCGTGGGGCTGTGAGCGTGTCGGGCTCCGCTGTGGCGCTTGTGCGGAGCGAATTCTTGTCGACGGAGGACCACGCGGTTGCGTTTTATTCGACGGTGAGTCTGGCCGGCGGGTCGATGCTGCTGGCGAAGGGCAACGTGCACGACGGCGCCTCGAGGGAGATGCTCCACGCCGCTGGCGCCGTGACCGCTGCTGGGAGCACGCTGAGCTTTGTGCGCAACCGAGCGCTGCTGCCACGTATGCTGTCGGTGAGTCTGTCGCTCTCGGCTGGGGCGCATTTGAGGGTGGCGTGCAACGACGCTGGTGGCCGTGTCCTGTCTACGGCGGAAGAGTACGCAGCGGCTGGATTTGGCGACGCTGGGAGCATCGACGTTGCTGGGTGCGACGTTTGCGACAGGGATATTTACTGCTACGCGCCCGGGACTGCGTCGGCGAGCATGAAGGACGGTGTGTGCGTGTGCGCGTGCGGCAGCGGCGGGTACGGCGAGGCGTGCTTGCCTGTGGGAGTTCCCGCGCTGCCGCTAGCTGTGGGCACTGCGTCGAGTGTGTTCTTCCGCGAGGGCGTGGCGGTGCAGTCGGTGTTCGTTGTGCCTGCCGGCGTGAGCGAGGTGACGCTGCGCCACTTTGTGCTGGACGGCGTGAGTCCTGTGCTCTACGTGCCGTGGATGGCGCGAGACGGCGTGCGGATCGTTGTGCAGAACGTGTCGCTGCTGAACGGCGCCGTGCTGTACGTGATGGGCGGTAGATCGTTGCGCGGTGCGGGATCGGCGGGGAGCGACGAGGGCGGGCCGGTGGAGCTGTCGGTGTGCGATGTGGAGGCGCTGAACGGTGCGCTTGTGCTGACCGGCACGTTTCCCGCGGGGTCCGTGCTGACGGTGACGGACTCCCTGCTGGTTGCCGCGAGTCCGACGCCGCTTGTGTATCTTCCCGGCTCGCAGTCCTCGCCGTACGCACCGGTGCTGGTGCTGTCGGGCCTGCGTCTCGTGCGGTCCGTGCTGGTTGTGTTCGGCGTTGCTCTCGTGACCGTGGTGACTGGTGGGCGGACGGTGGTGGTGGACGGCGCTGTGCTGGAGCTTATCGGTGGCGGTGTCGCGCTGGACGCGGCTGTGTTCGGTGGCGACGTTGCATTGTACGCGAGTGCGCGCGTGGCTGCGTCTGGGGGCGCTGTGCTGCGCGTGTCGGGGAGCCAGGTGTACGCCGCGCATGGGTTGGTGTTCGACAGCGGGGTGGAGGCCAACGCGTCCGCCGTCGTAGTGAATGACAACGCCGGTGCGCTGACCGATGGCGCGCTGCTGGAGCTGCGGGGGTTGGCATCGTTTGTGTCCGGGTCGTGGCTGTCGGTGCGCGGCAACAGCATCAGCGGCAGGCTCCTTTCGC
>NW_916323.1:0-1742 GCF_000209065.1 Trypanosoma cruzi
AAGGTGAGCCGTCCGGAAAAAAATCTCCAGGGCCCGTGTCGCCAAGCGGGCAGACAGGAGAGGCGTCAAAGCCCGAAGAAAAGTCACGCGCCTCCGATACACAAGAAGAAGCAGAAACATCAGTTGCTGGTAAGGACACAACTAAAGCTGAGGGGACGCAGAGTGACATGAAGACGGACGGCTCTTCCAACACGTTGTCCACCGCCGGCAAGTCGAAAGTGCAACCACCACCACCAGTAAAGCCACCAACGGCAGAAGAACTGCAGCCAAACAGAGCACCAAAAGACCCACGCACGGCAACAGAAGAAAAACACGAAATGCCAACTTCAGCAACCAAAACAAATCCCGACACACCTAAAACGTCTTTAAAGGATGGCATGGCAGACCGACACGGTCACGACGCAACCACACCGGTTTTGGTCAAAAATGCAGCTACCGGCAATTCAGCGGAAAGAAAATCACCATCCATCTCCACAAATGACAGTGACGATGCCCAGAGTACAGGGGATGAGAATAATGACGATGATCCACGGCCTAAACACAAAGAAACAGGTGACCACAAAGCTGCCAATACCAAATTCGCTTCTACACCCAGTGAGACAGCACCACAAACCGTAAAAACAGAAACATTCACCGTCGCTCAAAAAAATGATACGGCGACAAGTGGCGACAGTGACGGCAGCACCGCGGTCTCCCACACCACCTCCCCTCTTTTGCTTCTTCTTGTTGTTGCGTGTGCGGCTGCGGCTGCGGTGGTGGCCGCGTGAGAGTGAGGGAGAGAGAGCCGTGCACCGCCCGCACACACACTCGTCCTTCTCTCTCTGTGTGTGTGTGTCCCCTTGCATGGACTCTCACCCTCACCTCACCCCACGAAGCACACACAATAATGTGCCCATTGTATATATGCATGCACACCCATGCAGGCCCGTTGGTGCTCTCTTTTGCACGACACGCACCGCTGCCGTCCTGCCTGGCTGCATGGGCGGAGCACCGTAACTGTTTCTGTTTTGTTTTTATTGCATTGAGTGGGCGACCTCTCTCTCTCTCCCTCTGTGTGTGTGTTTTGCTTTACTGGAGCAATGAGAGTGTGCGTGCGCTGGTCGTCCCACGCTTCGGCTTTTGCTTCTTTTCTTTATTTTTTTACTTGTCTTTTGATTGAGGGCGCCCACTCCGCCGTTTTTGATTGGTGCATGCTTTGACTGGGGACACTTGAATGTCTCCTTTATATTCTCTTACCGTTTCTTTCTTTGGTGAGAAAGTGTCAGCCTCTTGTATTCTCGTTAAGCCACTACGTTTTTTCTTTATATATTTCATGCGTCAGTTGATCCACGTCGCTCCACGGCCTCCACCGAAGCTACTTGAGATGATGCATGCTATGTGATTTGCCAGCGGATGCTTTGCTGTCACTTTGACGTACTCTCGATTCTTTGGCTATGTGATGCGTGCCGACGTCGCGAATTTGATAAAAGTTGTTGTGAGAGACGTGATCTTTTTGGAGCAGAGGGTGCGCTGCAGACATACACCATCATCGGGAGGGATTTGTGGGCGACCATCCGCGTATATGTGTCGACAAGGGACCTGGATGATGCCAGGAGACACTGCGGCTTCTCCTGGTCCCACGCAATGAATTTATTGAATGAAAATCGCCGCTGTGAGGATGGTATTCCGTCCTCTGTGCACGGTAATATCCTTGCCGAGGAGACTGTCCCTTCCGCTGTCCAACTGCATGCGGATCGTCCGTT
>NW_916324.1:0-1743 GCF_000209065.1 Trypanosoma cruzi
GCGTCTCGCGGTGCTTGATTCGGTGCTGCGCTTCGTGGGCGTCGAGGGGTCTGTTGCGTCGTCGCTGGTGCGCTGCGGCGGTGGGACGTCGGTTCCGGCGGGTGGCTGGAGCTGCGCGACGTGTGGGCGGTGGGCGAGGCGTCGTCGGTGGCGTCGCTGTCGGGGGTGACGCTGGGTGGTGGCGCCGTGTCGATTGCGCGCTGCGTTGCCACCGGCGCGACGCTTGTCTCCGGGCTGACGATCACGAGCGGCGCTGTGTCCGTGCAGTGCAACCGTGCCGGCGGCCGGGTGCTGCAGAGCAGCGGCGACTACCGCATGGCCGGCCTGCCCTCCGTGAGCGTGGTGCCGTGCGACGGCTGTGCGGCTGCGCTGGCGTGCTTTGATGCGCTGACTGCGTCTTTCTCTGACTGCGTGTGCGGCTGCCGTGCCGGCGGTGTGGGCGACGCGTGCCTGCCGTTCGACGTGCCGCCTGCGAGGGCCGGTGACGGCGGTGGCGGTGCGCAGGGCTGCGTGAGTGGCGTGACGCTGACGGAGTCCGTGACGGTTGGCGGTGGGCGTGCGACGGCGTGCTTCGACTCGGTGGTGTTCAGTGGGCCGATCACTGTGGCGGTGGACCTGCGCTCGATGGACGCGTTCGCTGACTCGCTGAACGTGACGCTGCACCACTGCGTGCTTGTGGGCGGCGCGCAGCTGCGGATTGGCGGCCTCAGCGAGAGCACGGCTTACCTGATGCCCCACGCCCTCGTCAACATGACGAATGTGACGTCGCTGGAGGGCACGATTGTGCTGCATGGCGCGATGCCGCTGCACTCGAGTGTGCTGCTGGCGAACTCGACGCTGCGCGCGACGGTTGGCGGGTCGCAGTACGTGCCGACGACCCGTGGACATGAGAGTTTTCGGTACGGCCCCGCGCTTGTTCTGGACGGCGTCCGGCTGCTGTCGACGCGGTTTGTCATGACGCGGTCGACGGTGGTGTGTGGCGGGGGCTTGTGCGCTGCGATCCTCGTGGAGCGCGGCCTTGACGTGAACCTGTCCAGCGTCTTTTACATGGACAACTGCGCTGTTATGTCGCGGGCACACGTGATGTACGCTCTTGCGTCGGACCTGCGTGTCAGCGGCGGCTCCGTGTTCTCCATACAGAAAAGCTCGTGGAGTGCGTCAAGCATTGAAATCTACGAAGGTGCGTGTGTGTTCAGGGATGTTGTTTTGGATGGCGGTAGCGTGCTGCAGGTTGTGTCCAGTAATTTCCGTCTCGGCTTCGCCATGCTCATTGCAGAAACGCTGACCGTGACTGGCGGCAGCTGGCTGGCGCACCGCGACAACGAGTTCCGCGCCGCCTACGTTGTGTACGTGGCCAAGGAGAACGGCGTGGCGTTTTGCGATCGGAGTGTGTGGTCGATACTTTACAACAAACTCACGTACGGCTTGTACTCGTCCTTTACGCATATGACAAGCAACTGGTCTCCACCATCCGACTCGCGCCCGATCATCTACGGCGTGTGCAACGAGGCAATGGGCTCTCCTGTGACGGATTACGGAGACGACCTCAATATTTGGGTGCCCGTGACGGTGCTGGACTGTGGTGCGTGCACCGTGGACGCCGTGTGCTTTGCGGCGAGGACGAGCAGCATCAGTGGCTGTGAGTGTGAGTGCGCTGCTGGCGGCTACGGTGACACGTGTGTGCCAGCTGCTGTTCCGGACGGCCTTGGGCCGCTTCCGCTCCCCGATGCGAAGGACACGGAG
>NW_916326.1:0-1743 GCF_000209065.1 Trypanosoma cruzi
TTCAGGCTGGTGTCATGCTGGGGGATGGTGTGAGGTATACGCTTGGAGCGGAGAGTTGTACGCACCAGCACCGCCACACCGCCTCCCTTGCCGATGCGCGACTGTGCATAGAGCAAATAATCTCCAGTGTGCATGCTGGCGATCTGCTCTGACGACTTCCAAGTCTCCTGGATGGCTATCATGTCTGCTCCTTGCGCCATTAATGTTGCGAGTTTTGACGGCGTGAGGCGAGAAACGTTCATCTGGAGTACTGCCATGGGGCCTGGGTTCTGCTCAATGTCTCCGCTTAGCAGTAGCTTTTGTCGTTGCGCGTCACATACGGCACGCAAACGGTATGTATAGCGCTGATAAGCGCCGATGGAATTCAGCAGCGGATAGAAATACCGCTCCGCGGGCAGCCATTACACATGGCTCCAACATCTGCCCTTCTGTACAAAGACTCGTATGATCCTCCAGCGTCTTTTCATTCTGCCCCTTGCTTCTCCTTTTCGCCTTCCTTCAGTGCTCAAAAGAAGGCTGCGTGTGGTTTTCCCCTGCAAGAGCAGTGACTGTATCCTTCCATCCAAAGTCCCTCCACTCTTCGAGAGAGGAAACGCCTCCTCCTTCATGTTTGTATGTAGCCTCCAACAGTATTTTCCTCATCCAGCTCTTCGCAACACGGCAATGTCGTTGTCATGCCCAATAACACTTCGTCTCGGATAAACCTCCTGGGTTTCAGAAAAAAACATCTCCATGGAGTAGTTCCCATTTTCATTCACGACCCACTCCTCGCCCAATTCACTAGGAGGAAAATCATTCAGCCTCATGTTGGTGCTACGAGTCTCTCACTCCAGCGGAATGTCCCTTACGCTGCTGCTCATGGTCCACTGCGGCCACACTTTACTCCCCGCCACACGTCGGGCTGCAGCGTCGGAACCATCACCGGAGCCGCTGCAAGGCGCCACCACTACACCCGTGCAGTGAAGCAGCCCACTCGCACCGCCCAACTGCGGCCAGCAGGTGCCGCTGGCTCCAAAGGACACTCGCGGCTGTTTCGTCCCGCAGTCCCAATGGCGTTGGGCGTGGCACTCGCACGGCGGGGCGGTCGGTGCGCCACGCAGCCGCACTGCAACGCCTGTCGGTGAAGCAGCCGAGGCGTGCAACCAACCACAACACCGCCACATCATCGCCCTTTTTTATTATTCACGTTGTCTGTCCGTTTGCCCCATCGCTGACACTGAAAATAGGTGCACACATTCACAGTAAAGAGAAAGAAAGAAAGAAAACACGATCACACCGCCCCGCCGCGGGCCAACACTCTCCTCCACCCACCACCATTGCCGCACAGGAGACCGCTGTCACATCGCAGAGTCAGCACCACAATGTGCACCACACCATCGTGCAGTGAACAATGGGCGAGACGCAGCCACGCATCGCCCCGCTCCATTTTCCCACCCCTCAATTCTTGCGTGCCCGCACAAAGCAGCAAACAAAGCCAGAGCGCACACAAACCCAAACAACCCCCTCACTCGCTAAAGCACATTATTCGCATGGAGTGACATTTGAGGCCATACCAGCAACATTGGGCTGCATGGAGTTTCCCCGCCAACCCTGAGAAAAGACACAATAAGTCTGTGGAGTAAAGTAACAGCCCCTTGGTGTTGCCCGCAGTCCGCATGGCAAGACGCATTCCACGCACGCGTCGTTCAGGATCCCTCGCCACCTAAAGGCACATCAACAAAACGATAAAAATACGTGCGTGCA
>NW_916327.1:0-1743 GCF_000209065.1 Trypanosoma cruzi
GCAAGATGCCTTTCGAGATGTTTGCAGAGACTCGTGAGAGGGAAGCAACGCCGTTCCAGCTCGCGCTTCAACTCATCATTCCCTGCGTTCCCGTTCAGTGCCGATAGCAGTTCCCGCACTGGAGCCAAAAAACATAACTCGTAGAACTCCTTGTCAATAGCAGGAATACGGAGCTGCCTCACCGCATCGTCGTATATCTCTAAGAGGCGCTGCGGCACCTTCAGGGCATCGCCGTCCAAAAACAACGAGGTCGACGGTGGCGTCGTGCTGGGAAAAAAACCCTCCAAACGGCACGCCCTTCTCTCAACCCTGCCACTGCCTGCCTCCCACCTCCCTTTCTTTTTTTTTTGTTGTGTTTTTGCGTGGGGTCTCCTGTCCCTGTCCGCCTCCACGCCTCTTTTGCCTGCAAGCCACTCCCTTTTTACTTTGTGGGTATATCCCAACACAAGCGTCTCCACGCACAGACACGCACCCAATAATAAAAAATAAAAAAAACTCCAAAATTGCTAACGTGCAGCTTCCTGTGACTACTGCAAACACAAGAAGCACAAAACAGACAACATAACGCCGGGGCGGGAAACAGGTGGAAGGCAACAAAAACCCACAATAAACACAAATACACACAGGCAGACACAGAGAGAGAAAGATGGAGCGAAGAAAAAATGTAAAACTCACACAGGATGGATGTAAGAAAATAAAACAATTTGGTACAATAATTAAAAAATCCAATAATAAAGACAACTTCGACAACAATTGGCTGTAGATATTTGTGGCAGAAAAATAATTGTTCCCTTCTCCCTCACCCATAGCGCATCCATACCCATCAATCCACTTTCGTCTCCCCGTGTTGTTTGACTGGGTTCTGTTCCGTTCTTTATTTCCTATTTTTTCACAGAAAAAAACAGACACACTCTCTCTCTTTCTCTACCCCGTGTGTGTACAAAAGCTCTAATCTTTGTAAATTCACTTCTTTTCTTTTGAAGGTAAATCGCCGCCGATGCGGTTGCTCTTGCTATTGTTGTTGCACACATTTTGGTGCTCTGGAAGCTCGTGAATGCGAAAAGACATGTCGCATCCGGGGCATGGCAGAATGGACTCCTTCACGCTCCTATAGCACGCTTTGGCAAATGCGCTTTTCTCCGCATCCGTAGCCGTTAGTGCCGGAATGGGCAATACTGGCACGCTCATCATAAAACGCAGCGGATTAAGGCCGTAGCGCGCGTAAAGGGCTTCCGTGCGGATCTTACAAAAGTCCAAATGCAACCTGTACGAGGAGAGGGGCTGCCCTTCGCCACAGTAATAGCAAGGAAGCACACGACGGGTCTGAACGAGGACGCCTTGCAGTACGGCAGCAACGGTAGCAATGCATGCCGCTTTATCTTCGGCCGTAAAGGCAATACTACGCCCCGACAACGTATCGGCTGCAGCCCGCAGCGCCTGCGTGTCGTGCGATGCAGGTGGCACAATACAATTAGGTTCGGTTGCCCTCCCGCCGTCATCGCCTCCCTGCAGGGGTGGGGCCTCCACAACATCTGCCGGGCACCGAGGTGCGGTGAGCTTCCGGCCCACCACCGACAAACCGGATGGCTTCAATTCTCTCCGACTCTTGGATACATCTTCTTCTGCGTGACGACCAAAACGATTGAGCATCGGTGTCATGTCTTCAAGAGAGCGAGAAGAGACAGACGTCATGGATGACAGTTCCTCGTCGTCGTTCATGGCTATCGGCTCCTTTGAGAGTAC
>NW_916328.1:0-1743 GCF_000209065.1 Trypanosoma cruzi
GGCGACGAGGACGAACGACTTCACCGGTGCGATGCTCGTGCTGTACGTCCTTGGGCGACACCCGTCGCACGGCTACGAATATTCCGCCGCGCTGCTGGAGGAGGCGGCGGCGGTTTTTTCTCCGAGGGTGCGAGCGAGGGGGAGACGGCTGGAGGAGTTGGGTGTCGATCGCAACGCCTCCTGCATGCCACGCGGGTGCCCTGCCATCTGAGTCACATCCCGCAACGCCGGGCGGGGCTGGGGCGCGCCAAAGTGTCGTGAGGCCCGCGAGTGACTGAAGGGAGGCGCTTGCGTGCTGTGAAGAGGCCCGGGTGGATGTGTATGTACATGGGTGTGGGTGCGGACAACCTTATTGTGTGCGTTTTCCCTTGTTGTCTTGTTCCATCCTTCTCCCTTGAGTTGTTTTGTGGTACTTTTGTTGTTTCTGCGCTTGGCGGTGATGAGGAGCGACTCAGCGGACCGGAGAGCACAGCGCATTCAGCACTGGATGCGCGTATGACTCTACACCCGTTGTCTGTTTCTTTTTTGGTATTTTTCCCACGGTGTGTGCATGTGTGTATGTGTGCCTCCTCGTCGTTGTCTCCGTGTGCGGTTTGGCAACCTAAGGAACCAGAGCTCCCTGCTCCCACAGAAGGAAAAGGAACGAGTGCAATTCCCTAAGCTGTTTTTCCACAATGACACATGCACCGGATGCAAATGAGCCAACAGAGCAGCCGACCCCCATGCAGACTGCGGGCTCAAGGCTGCCAGCTGCTGCCTCCGCCCCAGCACTTTTCACCGGGGAGGAGGTGAGGGTGCCGATGTCTGGGGAAGTGGTCCCCACAGAAATGGAAAGTGGCCAAAAGAACGGCCGTGAGCAACCAGCAAAAAATTGTTTGATGCGACTCTTCAACTTCATTGTGCCTCGTGGGGGCGCACTCTCCGGCATCCTGAATCTTGCGAGCGTCACGCTAGGGGCCGGCATCATCTCCATTCCATCCGCCTTCAACACCTCCGGAATAGTCATGGCAGTGGTGTATTTGGTGGGGGTGACGGCGCTGACGGTGTTCTCCATCAAACTGCTTGTTTCGGCGTCGGAGCGGTCGGGGTACCGAAGCTTTGAAAGTCTGGCACGCGGCCTCCTTGGGCGTGGTGCGGACATTGTGGTGGCCATTCTGATGTGGCTTCTGTGCTTTGGTGGCGCTGTCGGCTACATGGTGGCTGTGGGTGATGTGCTCCGGCCCATCCTGGAGCACGACGGTGTGCCCGCATACTTGCAGAAGGACAGCGGGCGGCGTGTGCTGATGAGCTGCATATGGCTGCTCTTCATGTTTCCACTCGTGCTTCCGAAGCAGGTGAACTCACTGCGCTATGCATCGGCTGTCGGCGTGTCGTTTATTCTCCTTTTTGTCGTAAGCGTCGTGGTGCACTCTGGGCAGAAGATGGTTGGCGACGGTGGCATTCGTTCGGACCTCGTGCTGTTCCGTCCAGGAAACAGCGCCGTCTCCGGGCTCTCACTCTTCATATTTGCCTATCTGTGCCAGGTGAACTGCTTTAAGATTTTCTACGAGATGAAACACCGCTCTGTGTCGCGCATGACGCGTGACGCGGCGGTTAGCTGCGGCACCTGCTGCCTGATTTACTTTTTGGTGGGATTCTTCGGCTACGCTGAATTTGGACCAGAGGTGACGGGGTCTATTATGCGGTACATCAATCCATACACAGCACCCGTATTTTTCTTCTGCTTTATTGGCATCATTGAAA
>NW_916329.1:0-1743 GCF_000209065.1 Trypanosoma cruzi
GATCCGGCTCGCGGCAGTCCCCGCTGCAGTGTGTTGCTGTACGTCCAGTACGACATTGGCCCAGGTGTGACGCCAAAAGTGAGGAGCGGAAACGCAAAAGAGCCCATTGCGGGGGAATCAACGGGCCCAAGTAGCAAAACCTCACGCACCGAGTAGAAGCCTCGCAGATCACACAACCAATCACGGTCCGTGTGCGGCTCCACCAACGCAATGCAAGGACGGTACTTCCGCAATGCGTCCTGGACAGAAATGGATTCGCACGGGAATATCGTGCTAAAGCTTCTGGAAACAACACCCTTCTCCGTCAAATCAGCCAAAATGCCATTGCGGGCGAGCAGGTGCCGTTGCTGCCGTTCACGTCGCGCGGCGTACGAGGGCGGTTGCAGTGGAAGCACCCGAAACGGCAGGAGTTCGCTATTATTCAACAGCCATGCCAACCGCCCATTGCCAAAGAAACAGGCAACAGGTGTTTCTCTGGAAAATGAACGCAGCTCACTGCTGTCACCTTCCTCAGGGGTACAGCTTCTGCGGAAACTGCCATTACTGCCGGCGCTTTTATGGGCGGAACGACGGAATGTCTCCTCACCGGCGGTGATTTCCTCCACACGACGACGCAGATAGAGGGCCAGGGCTTGCAGCATCTCCGCAGTAGGAACAAGATCATCCCCGGTGAGAAGGGATAGGGCGCGGGAAGGGCCCATGCTATCGAACTCCGTGTGCATGACATTGCGAACCTGAGGGAATGTCGTGAAGTGCGCCTTGGCGCTCGGACCGTCGCACCGAGAAACGGGGAGCATCGCATACGTCTGCGTTGCGGCATACGGCGTGAACTCGTAACTTCGCCCAGCCTTCGCGTGCGGTGGTGCGTACGAGCTCAGGCCAAATAGCTCTCGCACCTCCGCGTCATGCATTGCTCGTGTTCGTGCTGTATAGCGGCGAAATCGACGAATTTCACGGTCGCCTAACCGCCGCACAAAATCAGCCAGTACCCCACGACACCACAAGGCGTAGTCCGCAGCGAAGTCACGCTGGAGCTCATGTCGCTGATC
The DNA here is from genome assembly GCF_000209065.1 of Trypanosoma cruzi. NCBI lineage: Eukaryota > Euglenozoa > Kinetoplastea > Trypanosomatida > Trypanosomatidae > Trypanosoma > Trypanosoma cruzi. Next base: position 1,050 of record NW_916329.1, read on the forward strand.
CGCCTTCATCTCGCTGTAGCAGTCAATGACGTCACTGAACGGAAGGCCTTTGGGGTCAAGGAAGCGTGCCACACCGCACGCGGGGAGATAACCCTGCGGCCACTGCGCAATTTGGCTTGATGGAAACAGGCGCTGGACGGTTGCGTTGTCCAAACGATGAACACGCCCCCGCTTTTCTTGTGCCGCCCGTACAGCCGTGCGGCTGATCATTGTCGCCAACGTGAAAGGTACTCACACGCCACCCACCGCCACCACGCCGTACGGTTGTCGATGAGCAGTTCTAGAATTATGTATGCGCATGCATACAAACAACAAGAAGAGAAGGAAGGAACCTGCAGGATGTGCGTGGCTGCGCCTATTTCCACCAGAGAGCCAGCAGAGCACACCCGTGAAGAGGAGCACACAGCCCATGTCACCCAAACCTCATTTCTCATCCTCCCCAATCCACGCGATTTACAGACCCGCAGACCTATATATACCTATATATATATGCACAAATACAAATGTCGTTTACACTTCATGCCCACCCAATCTTACTTCGCTTTTCCCTTTTTCTCCGGCGTTCTCCGTTTCTGCTTCTCTCGCCCAATGTGCCAGTGGCGAGAACTGAAAAAACAAACAAACAACGAAACAGGCAAGCAATTCAATGGATCCGTGTGGATATATATATATATATATGTCTGTGCTTATTTAT
>NW_916330.1:0-1744 GCF_000209065.1 Trypanosoma cruzi
CCACGCACGCATATTTCCGGATTCCCCGCTGCTCGAGTGCACATCAACTGAACATGTGAAAAAAATACTTGCGCGCAAGATGGCATTTAAATACGTGAAGTCGTCAGCCTGTTTTGTTTGATGGTGTTGGCGAGCGATCCCACACAATCCAATCAAAGTGACACGCCGGGCAGAACGGCGTCAGTTAATAAATAAATAATTGCGTCAATGCAAAAGGCAGGTAAAATTTGGGTTTTACACCCCACTCCGGGGGCGACAGTGGCATGAGAGTGTGTACGTGTGCAGGACCTTTCGTGGGACGGTGCTGTCCAATCCCACCGTGCCTTGAGGCAAAAGGGCAACAAATCAAAAAGGGGAGCACACTCTCCAGAAAAGGAGCGACGGTTGGGCAGTCAACCCCCGCTTCGTCCCACATGACATCCACATATGTGCACCCCACCTCAAATACGTACGTCCCTGGACGCCGCATGCATGACTTGTGGTTTCGTCGCTCGCAATGTGTTTTTCCTCCCGCAAACAACCAAAAGGATGGCCACGGCGCAGCTCCACTCAGGGAGACAAATCGAGGCGGACACGGGTGGGAACCAGGCGTCATACAAAATAATAATAAAAGAGGGGCAGGGCAATAACTCCTCCAAGCCTCGGAATCGTACAATGTGCATCCCTCTTCTTCCACATTGAAGACCTCTTCGACAGAACAAATGCGACAGACGCATGTGCCGCACAATATCTTTCGCTGCCCCGCGTCCCATCTTAATTCCCATGCCTGCCACGACGGTGGTGCCTGCGTTACATTGGGGATGACTCCAAAATATCAGGCAGCATGCCGTGGGGAGTGGATGCTTGACAAACGTGCCCGCGTTATTGCCCAACACAAAATGACATCAAAAAGAAAAAGACATCCGCGGCTCAAGCTACCTGCGTGTGGCCGTAGTAAAGCAAACACTGAGACACATGTGGAGCAACGTAAAAAAAAGGAGAGAAGGAAGAAATAGTGAAATAATCCACAGAAGTACATCGATACATATATGCATACACAAAGTAATACATCAATCCGCATAATTCTTCGTTCCTTCTCTCGTTGTTCCTTCTACACAACACCAGAAGTATAAGTAGCGGCAGGCATGCCCTCCCACAGTCATCGTGCAACAGGAGGGAGAGTCACTGCAGGCACCCGCACAAAAAATAGAAACAAACCAACAAAAACCAACAAAAACCAACAATCAATGACGCGGTCGGGGCGGAGTCCGATGGGTGGCTGCGCAGCCGCACAGCCGTGGCCCCCACGCCCTCCCTCATTTCAGCCAGCAACGCGCACTCACAACCTCCAGGAGGTGACGCGTCACAGAAGGGCCTCATCGATTGTTTTCCCTAACGCTTTCCTGAATGCATCCTATGGCCCGCACACCAGCCACCGCCGTCGGGCACGTCCTAAATATTGAGTACAGATATGAAATAGAGAGAGCAGCAGCCCCCATACTCGGTGCGGCAGCGGCGGGCGCAAAACACGCACACACACCCCTTCCGCATCCGCCCCGGGCTAGCGTGATAGCTCAATAATCCCTTGTCGTCGATAATCGATAAAATAAAATAAAAGCAACGAAGCAATCACCCAATCAATCTATGAATAATGGAAAGAAAAAAGATACCCGCCAGAAGCGTCTACGTCATGCCGCATCTGCGAGGTGCGCTGTGCCTTCTCGCCGCGTACCGGTACTGTTGGGGTCGGAGCCCTTCCACCTAA
>NW_916331.1:0-1744 GCF_000209065.1 Trypanosoma cruzi
GGCGAATGTCAGGTTTGATGGCTGCACGTGGAGGGACGGCGCCGTGCTGTTGCTGTTGGGCAACGCGCACGCCGCTGTGGGGCTGCTGAACATTGTCGTCATCGGCAACACTTTCCGTGACGCGCTGCTCAGCCCGGTGGGTGTGTTTCCACCGCGCACGAACATCACGATCAGCGGGAACCGCTTTGCGATCACGAGACTGATCCCTCGGTCAGGTTTGGACCTTAGGAGGCCGTCGTGTGTTGCGTTGAATGGGCTGGCGATCAGCAATGACTCCGCGGTGGTGCTGAGCGGCAATGTGTTTCAGAGCGTGACGGCATCGTCAAGCGCCATTTACGTAGTTGAGTCTTCTCTGAGGGTGTCGTGGCACTCCGTGTTTGCGGTGATGGGCAACACGTTTCATATGGAAGGCGGTAACAGTACGCTGATATATCTTGCAGGGTCTAGACATTTTTTGTCGCTGAGTGTACTGAACAACTCTGCCGTGGTGATCCGAGGCAACGTTGTGACGAGGCCGGTGCGGTACTTCATTTTATTTTTTGGGGCCTCACGTGTGGAGTCCCAGTCGGCGGTTGTGTTTCAGGGCAACGACATGCAGGGAAGCTTAGTTGTGTTTTATCCAAGCTACTCCCCCAACATCTACTACAACTCTTGGCTGCAGTTGAGCGACAACCTCTGCCGTGAATCCCCATCCAATGCCTTTGCTGTTTTTAACCCCACGGTGAATCTCCGCGACTCCACGTTGTCGGTGTCCGGCAACCAATTCATGTCCAGCACAGGCACGCCGAAAGCGCTGTGGATATTCTCAGGGTCAACCGATCCCACAAACGGAGCGATTGTGGCTGCGTGCAACAGTGTGAACGGCGAAGGGGAAGCGAAGTACGGCATTCCGTCCGTGTACAATGCCACCATTCTGACCTGCAGCGACCCATGCACTCTTGCGGCGCCGTGCTTCCCTGCGTACACGACGACGGTCTCGAGTGATGGCTGCGCCTGCACGTGCGCTGAGGGTGGCCATGGCGATGCGTGCCTGCCCGTCGCTGTCCCCGAGCCACCGAGCACCGACGGCGCCGACCTTTGCGTGCGAGACGTGCGTGTGGGTTTGGAGGTGAACGTCAGTTTCGGGACGTCGGTGGTGTGCTACGTTGGTGTGACCTTTGCGGCGGACGTCGTGGTGGACGTGGAGTCGATGACAGGGAGCGTGCGCAACGTGACGCTGGCGAACTGCACGTTTGTGGGCGGTGCGAGCCTGTACGTTTTGGGGTGGCGTTCCGACCCGCCTGCTGGACAGCGCGCCGAAGTGTTGATCAGCGGGCTTGAGTCGCGCTCCGGCGGCGGCGTGCTGGTGGCGAAGCGATACCCGCCGGGCTCGCGCGTCACTGTGGTGGACTCGGTGCTGATCGCAGAGAATCGTGTTGCGTACCGCGGCGCCTACGACCTTGGCGACCTCTCCGCGTGCCTCGTGGTGCACAGCGTGAATCTGACTGGGAGCGTGCTGACCATTGCGCGCACGCACGTGGCGGCGGTGTTCCGCGACGCTGTTGGCGTGTTGGTGGTTGGCGGCGTGGCGCTGTCGTCGCGCGGTGCGCTGTACGTGGACGGGCTGTTGGTGCAGACGGCGCTGGGGCTGTGTGTGTCGGTGGAGGGCGGTGTTGTGGCCAGTGGCGGCTCCGTGGTGGCGTTTGTTGACAGCGACTTTCTGCTGTGCAAGCATGCGGTGTCTGTGCGTGGGGCTGTGAGCGTG
>NW_916332.1:0-1744 GCF_000209065.1 Trypanosoma cruzi
TCGAATTATGAATGGTGGTGGTCAGAGGCACTCTCTTTCAATGTCTGTTTGCGTGTTCACACACTGGACGCCAAACAACCCTAAACCATCCGCTGCTTGGAGGAATTTCGCGAGATCTTGCCCACAAGGGTGCTGCACTCGGCGGATCGTTTTCGAGCGGCTGCTGCACCACACGCTGTGGTCTAAATTTTTGTTTCGAATTATGAATGGTGGTGGTCAGAGGCACTCTCTTTCAATGTCTGTTTGCGTGTTCACACACTGGACACCAAACAACCCTGAACTATCCGCTGCTTGGAGGAATGTCGCGAGATCTTGCCCACAAGGGTGCTGCACTCGGCGGATCGTTTTCGAGTGGCTGCTGCACCACACGTTGTGGTCTAAATTTTTGTTTCGAATTATGAATGGTGGTGGTCAGAGGCACTCTCTTTCAATGTCTGTTTGCGTGTTCACACACTGGACACCAAACAACCCTGAACTATCCGCTGCTTGGAGGAATGTCGCGAGATCTTGCCCACAAGGGTGCTGCACTCGGCGGATCGTTTTCGAGTGGCTGCTGCACCACACGTTGTGGTCTAAATTTTTGTTTCGAATTATGAATGGTGGTGGTCAGAGGCACTCTCTTTCAATGTCTGTTTGCGTGTTCACACACTGGACACCAAACAACCCTGAACTATCCGCTGCTTGGAGGAATGTCGCGAGATCTTGCCCACAAGGGTGCTGCACTCGGCGGATCGTTTTCGAGTGGCTGCTGCACCACACGTTGTGGTCTAAATTTTTGTTTCGAATTATGAATGGTGGTGGTCAGAGGCACTCTCTTTCACTATCTGTTTGCGTGTTCACACACTGGACGCCAAACAACCCTGAACTATCCGCTGCTTGGAGGAATTTCGCGAGATCTTGCCCACAAGGGTGCTGCAGTCGGCGGATCGTTTTCGAGCGGCCGCTGCACCACACGTTGTGGTCTAAATTTTTGTTTCGAATTATGAATGGTGGTGGTCAGAGACACTCTCTTTCACTATCTGTTTGCGTGTTCACACACTGGACGCCAAACAACCCTGAACTATACGCTGCTTGGAGGAGTTTCGCGAGATCTTGCCCACAAGGGTGCTGCAGTCGGCGGATCGTTTTCGAGTGGCTGCTGCACCACACGTTGTGGTCTAAATTTTTGTTTCGAATTATGAATGGTGGTGGTCAGAGACACTCTCTTTCACTATCTGTTTGCGTGTTCACACACTGGACACCAAACAACCCTGAACTATACGCTGCTTGGAGGAGTTTCGCGAGATCTTGCCCACAAGGGTGCTGCAGTCGGCGGATCGTTTTCGAGTGGCTGCTGCACCACACGTTGTGGTCTAAATTTTTGTTTCGAATTATGAATGGTGGTGGTCAGAGACACTCTCTTTCACTATCTGTTTGCGTGTTCACACACTGGACACCAAACAACCCTGAACTATACGCTGCTTGGAGGAGTTTCGCGAGATCTTGCCCACAAGGGTGCTGCACTCGGCGGATCGTTTTCGAGTGGCTGCTGCACCACACGTTGTGGTCTAAATTTTTGTTTCGAATTATGAATGGTGGTGGTCAGAGGCACTCTCTTTCAATGTCTGTTTGCGTGTTCACACACTGAACGCCAAACAACCCTGAACTATCCGCTGCTTGGAGGAGTTTCGCGAGATCTTGCCCACATGGGTGCTGCACTCGGCGGATCGTTTTCGAGCGGCTGCTGCACCACACGTTGTGGTCT
>NW_916333.1:0-1744 GCF_000209065.1 Trypanosoma cruzi
GCTCGCGAAATTCCTCCAAGAAGCGGATAATTCAGGGTTGTTTGGTGTCCAGTGTGTGCACACGCAAACATACATTGAAAGAGAGTGCCTCTGACTCCCGCCATTCATAATTCGAAACAAAAATTTAGACAACAACGTGTGGTGCAGCAGCCGCTCGAAAACGATCCGCCGACTGCAGCACCCTTGTGGGCAAGAGCTCGCGAAATTCCTCCAAGAAGCGGATAATTCAGGGTTGTTTGGTGTCCAGTGTGTGCACACGCAAACATACATTGAAAGAGAGTGCCTCTGACTCCCGCCATTCATAATTCGAAACAAAAATTTAGACCACAGCGTGGTGGGTGCAGCAGCCGCTCGAAAACGATCCGCCGACTGCAGCACCCTTGTGGGCAAGAGCTCGCGAAATTCCTCCAAGAAGCGGATAATTCAGGGTTGTTTGGTGTCCAGTGTGTGCACACGCAAACATACATTGAAAGAGAGTGCCTCTGACTCCCGCCATTCATAATTCGAAACAAAAATTTAGACCACAGCGTGTGGTGCAGCAGCCGCTCGAAAACGATCCGCCGACTGCAGCACCATTGTGGGCAAGAGCTCGCGAAATTCCTCCAAGAAGCGGATAATTCAGGGTTGTTTGGTGTCCAGTGTGTGCACACGCAAACATACATTGAAAGAGAGTGCCTCTGACTCCCGCCATTCATAATTCAAAACAAAAATTTAGACCACAGCGTGTGGTGCAGCAGCCGCTCGAAAACGATCCGCCGACTGCAGCACCCTTGTGGGCAAGAGCTCGCGAAACTCCTCCAAGAAGCGGATAATTCAGGGTTGTTTGGTGTCCAGTGTGTGCACACGCAAACATACATTGAAAGAGAGTGCCTCTGACTCCCGCCATTCATAATTCAAGACAAAAACATAGACCACAACGTGTGGTGCAGCAGCCGCTCGAAAACGATCCGCCGACTGCAGCACCCTTGTGGGCAAGAGCTCGCGAAACTCCTCCAAGAAGCGGATAATTCAGGGTTGTTTGGTGTCCAGTGTGTGCACACGCAAACATACATTGAAAGAGAGTGCCTCTGACTCCCGCCATTCATAATTCAAAACAAAAATTTAGACCACAGCGTGTGGTGCAGCAGCCGCTCGAAAACGATCCGCCGACTGCAGCACCCTTGTGGGCAAGAGCTCGCGAAACTCCTCCAAGAAGCGGATAGTTCCGGGTTGTTTGGTGTCCAGTGTGTGCACACGCAAACATACATTGAAAGAGAGTGTCTCTGACTCCCGCCATTCATAATTCAAAACAAAAATTTAGACCACAACGTGTGGTGCAGCAGCCGCTCGAAAACGATCCGCCGACTGCAGCACCCTTGTGGGCAAGAGCTCGCGAAATTCCTCCAAGAAGCGGATAATTCAGGGTTGTTTGGTGTCCAGTGTGTGCACACGCAAACATACATTGAAAGAGAGTGTCTCTGACTCCCGCCATTCATAATTCAAAACAAAAATTTAGACCACAACGTGTGGTGCAGCAGCCGCTCGAAAACGATCCGCCGACTGCAGCACCCTTGTGGGCAAGAGCTCGCGAAATTCCTCCAAGAAGCGGATAATTCAGGGTTGTTTGGTGTCCAGTGTGTGCACACGCAAACATACATTGAAAGAGAGTGCCTCTGACTCCCGCCATTCATAATTCGAAACAAAAATTTAGACCACAGCGTGTGGTGCAGCAGCCGCTCGAAAACGATCCGCCGACTGCAACACC
>NW_916334.1:0-1744 GCF_000209065.1 Trypanosoma cruzi
AGACGCAACCACGCGTGCACTCGCGTACAACGCATAGTCGCCACCGAACACAGCCGCGTCCAGCGCGACACCGCCACCGACAAGCTCCAGCACGGCGCCGTCCACCACCACCGTCCGCCCACCAGTCATCACCGTCACGAGGGCCACGCCGAACAAAACAAGCACGGACCGCACAAGCCGCAGACCCGACAGCACCAGCACCGGTGCGTACGGCGAGGACTGCGAGCCGGGAAGATACACAAGCGGCGTCGGCCGCGCGGCAACCAGCAGGGAGTCCGTCACCGTCAGCACAGACCCCGCGGGAAACGTGCCGCTCAGCACAAGCGCACCGTTCAGCGCCTCCACGTCGCACACCGACAGCTCCACCGGCCCGCTCTCGTCGCTCCCCATCGCCACCGCACCGCGCAACGCTCCACCGCCCATCACGTACAGCACGGCACCGTTCAGCAGCGACACGTCCTGCACGACGATCCGCACGCCGTCCCGCGCCATCCACGGCACGTAGAGCACAGGACTCACGCCGTCCAGCACAACGTGGCGCAGCGTCACCTCGCTCGCGCCGGCAGGCACAACGAACACCGACTGCACCGTCACGCCCTCGCGGACGAACACACTCGACGCAGTGCCCACAGCGGGCGGCAGCGCGGGAGCTCCCACAGGCACGCACGCCTCGCCGTGCCCGCCGCTGCCGCACAAGCACGCGCACACACCGTTCCTCATGCTCGCCGACGCCGTCCCGGGCGCGTAGCAGTGCGTGTCCCTGTCGCAGGCGTCGCACCCAGCAACGTCGATGCTCCCAGCGTCGCCAAAACCAGCCGCTGCGTACTCCTCCGCCGTCGACAGGATACGTCCACCAGCGTAGTTGCACGCCACCCTCAAATGCGCCCCAGCCGCAAGCGACAGGCTCAGCGACACCATCCGCGGCAGCAGCGCTCGGTTGCGCACAAAGCTCAGCGTGCTCCCAGCAGCGGTCACAGCGCCAGCGGCGTAGAGCATCTCCCTCGAGACGCCGTCGTGCACGTTGCCCTTCGCCAGCAGCATCGACCCGCCATCCAGACTCACCGTCGAATAGAACGCCACCGCGTAGTCCTCCGTCGAAGAAAATTCGCTCCGCACAAGCGCCACAGCGGAGCCCGACACGCTCACAGCCCCACGCACGGACACCGCGTGCTTGCACAGCAGGAAGTCGCTGTCAACAAACGCCACCACGGAGCCGCCACTGGCCGCAACACCGCCCTCCACCGACACGCACAGCCCCAGCACCGTCTGCACCAACAGCCCGTCCACGTACAGCGCTCCGCGCGACGAAAGCGCCACGCCGCCAACAAACAACACGCCAACAGCGTCGCGAAACACAGCCGCCACATGCGTGCGCGCAATGGTCAGCACGCTCCCAGTCAGATTCACGTTGTGCAACACGAGGCACGCGGACGCGTCGCCAAGGCCATAGGCGCCGCGGTACGCAACACGCGCCTCTGCAATCAGCACCGAGTCCACCACAGTGACGCGCGAGCCCGGCGAAAACCGGCTCGCCACCACCACGCCGCCGCCGGAGCACGACTCAAGCCCGCTGATCAACACATCAGCACGCTCGCCAGCAGGCGGGTCGGACCGCCACCCAACAACGTACAGGCTCGCTCCGCCCACAAACAGGCAGTTCACCAGCGTCACGTTGCGCACACTCCCCGACATCGACTCCACGTCCACCACGACGTCCGCCGCAAAGGTCACGCCAACGTAGCAC
>NW_916336.1:0-1745 GCF_000209065.1 Trypanosoma cruzi
ATTTCGCGAGCTCCTGCCCACAATGGTGCTGCAGTCGGCGGATCGTTTTCGAGCGGCTGCTGCACCACACGCTGTGGTCTAAATTTTTGTTTTGAATTATGAATGGCGGGAGTCAGAGGCACTCTCTTTCAATGTATGTTTGCGTGTTCACACACTGGACACCAAACAACCCTGAATTATCCGCTGCTTGGAGGAATTTCGCGAGCTCCTGCCCACAAGGGTGCTGCACTCGGCGGATCGTTTTCGAGCGGCTGCTGCACCACACGCTGTGGTCTAAATTTTTGTTTTGAATTATGAATGGCGGGAGTCAGAGACACTCTCTTTCAATGTATGTTTGCGTGTGCACACACTGGACACCAAACAACCCTGAATTATCCGCTGCTTGGAGGAATTTCGCGAGCTCCTGCCCACAATGGTGCTGCACTCGGCGGATCGTTTTCGAGCGGCTGCTGCACCACACGCTGTGGTCTAAATTTTTGTTTTGAATTATGAATGGCGGGAGTCAGAGGCACTCTCTTTCAATGTATGTTTGCGTGTGCACACACTGGACACCAAACAACCCTGAATTATCCGCTGCTTGGAGGAATTTCGCGAGCTCCTGCCCACAATGGTGCTGCAGTCGGCGGATCGTTTTCGAGCGGCTGCTGCACCACACGCTGTGGTCTAAATTTTTGTTTTGAATTATGAATGGCGGGAGTCAGAGGCACTCTCTTTCAATGTATGTTTGCGTGTTCACACACTGGACACCAAACAACCCTGAATTATCCGCTGCTTGGAGGAATTTCGCGAGCTCTTGCCCACAATGGTGCTGCACTCGGCGGATCGTTTTCGAGCGGCTGCTGCACCACACGCTGTGGTCTAAATTTTTGTTTTGAATTATGAATGGCGGGAGTCAGAGACACTCTCTTTCAATGTATGTTTGCGTGTTCACACACTGGACACCAAACAACCCTGAATATCCGCTGCTGGAGGAATTTCGCGAGCTCCTGCCCACAAGGGTGCTGCACTCGGCGGATCGTTTTCGAGCGGCTGCTGCACCACACGTTGTGGTCTATGTTTTTGTTTCGAATTATGAATGGCGGGAGTCAGAGGCACTCTCTTTCAATGTATGTTTGCGTGTGCACACACTGGACACCAAACAACCCTGAACTATCCGCTGCTTGGAGGAATTTCGCGAGCTCCTGCCCACAAGGGTGCTGCACTCGGCGGATCGTTTTCGAGCGGCTGCTGCACCACACGTTGTGGTCTATGTTTTTGTTTCGAATTATGAATGGCGGGAGTCAGAGGCACTCTCTTTCAATGTATGTTTGCGTGTGCACACACTGGACACCAAACAACCCTGAACTATCCGCTGCTTGGAGGAATTTCGCGAGCTCCTGCCCACAAGGGTGCTGCAGTCGGCGGATCGTTTTCGAGCGGCTGCTGCACCACACGTTGTGGTCTAAATTTTTGTTTCGAATTATGAATGGCGGGAGTCAGAGGCACTCTCTTTCAATGTATGTTTGCGTGTTCACACACTGGACACCAAACAACCCTGAATTATCCGCTGCTTGGAGGAATTTCGCGAGCTCCTGCCCACAAGGGTGCTGCACTCGGCGGATCGTTTTCGAGCGGCTGCTGCACCACACGTTGTGGTCTATGTTTTTGTTTCGAATTATGAATGGCGGGAGTCAGAGGCACTCTCTTTCAATGTATGTTTGCGTGTGCACACACTGGACACCAAACAACCCTGAACTATCCGCTGC
>NW_916337.1:0-1745 GCF_000209065.1 Trypanosoma cruzi
TTTGGACGTCTTTGGTGACGTGCCGAACGGTGTGATGCTGGCGCTGATGTGGACCGCGCCCCGCCGGCGTCACTCGCCACCCTCCCGGTGCATCTATCGAGGGCAACCACCTCGCGCGACGGCGTCCGACACACGGCTGGGGAGGAACAACGGGGGCAGGAGGCCATTCAACGGCACCGCAGTCATAATTATAACTCCGAAATATCGCCCTGCACCGCCGCCCACGGCAGCCGGATTCTTTGCCACAACGAAGGCGCACCGCGTACGACGGTGTGCCTAAGAAATGTGCGGTTTCTCACGGGGTCTGACGACATGGCGCAAATAGGAATTGGCGCAGCCATGAGCACCATCGGCCCAGGCAACCGGAGCGGTGGCCACGAGGGTGGGACTGTGTCGTCACACCCTCAGCGCGTGAAGCGGTCCCTGCTTCTGCTGAAGCGGCGCGTTGTGCTGGTATTGGAGCATCTGAGGGCCATTGAGTCCGGGTGTGTTGCGTGTCCGGCCCCCGATGTCCTGCGCCACGTAGCGAAGGCGTGTGCGATGCTACCCGTCAGCACCCACGACGCCTCCCTGTGCCCAGTCGCCGCTGTCATCATCCCCACCACCGCGGCCGACGAAGAGGTGTGTGGGGCGTTGGCCATCACACTTCTCTCGCTTGGGACAAAATGCGCACTGGCCTTGTGCGAGCTCGTCAGAGCTCAGGAGGAAGGTCCCGCGGTGGGAAGGCTCCCCGGCTGCGCGGGGCCGACAGAACTTGGCGTGAGTGGCCGACGGCAATGCTGACGCGACCCGTCATTTCCGTCGAGAAGGGCAGTGCGGCGTTGGGCGTGCCCGTGAAGCGTGCTACGGCGGAGAGGAGTGAGGCCCTGGTGGGCCCGTCGAAACAGCTGCAACACCCTCACTGTCGGTACATCGCTTTCTCTCTTTCTTTTTCCTTTTGCCTCCTCCCTTGCCTCTTCCAGCAAACACTCCCTGATAGGCTAGCAAGCCAGATTCGCCAGCGTGAGTCCCGTGATGGCAACAGACGACAGCGCTCCCCCTCGTATTATGTCGGCGGAGGAAACGGTGCCGGCGCGTTCCGTGCACATCGATGCGAGGGCGCTATTCAGCGCTCTGCCGTGCCTGCGCCGTGCACCTATTTTTGGCACCAGCGTGGAGGCCTTCGGACCAAAGTGCGTGCTGTCCATGGGATTGTCAGAGTTTCTCTGCAAGGGAGTCGCCGACTTCCTCATCCGTTGCTCATTGTTCCCCATGTTCAGGCGACGCTACGGTGTTGACGCCATGACTTACCAGCGCATGGCCAATTTGGCATCGATGGGCTGGTCGATGAAGCCGATCACCGCCATGTTCAGCGACATCTTCAGCTTCTTTGGGTACACGAAGCGCTGGTACCTGGCCGTCTCGTGCGTGGTCGGTGCCGCCTTTGCGCTTGCCTTCGCGCTACTGCCACCCGCGAAAGCCAGCGCGGCGCCGGCAGCGGCGTTTGTCTTCCTGACCAGCTTCACCAAGGCAAACGTGGACATCCTGACGCAGGGCCACTACAGCCGCCTGATACGCCGCATTCCTCTCGCTGGCTCGTCGCTGGTGAGCTGGGGTGTGGGTGGTGGGTGCTCCTGGGCTCCCTTGTCGCCTCCGTCATTGCCGGGCCCCTCGCCGACGCCAGTCTGGGAGTGGGATCGGCGTGATCGTTGCCGCCACGCTGCAGTTTGTGACGACGTTCTTTCTCGTGATGAACTGGTACGGGG
>NW_916338.1:0-1745 GCF_000209065.1 Trypanosoma cruzi
AGCTGTCGTGGTGTGTCGCACTCGTCCCGTCGAACGTAACTCCTGTCCAACAAATCCCTTTCTACAGACAGCAAATCCAGACACACAATTCCGATAAATCGCTATCCCACTAATACCATTCCTAATACCGCAAGTAATACCCAACACCTTGAAACGATAGTTGTGCTGGTCAAGCCAATTTATCTCCAACTGCTCGGTCAGAGGAAATGGAGGCAAAAGCAACAGCAACACAGTGGCACGCAGCGGCATCCGGCCACAGACAGTCACCGCCACATCACAACCACCGACAAAAAGAAGCGCAGACGCCATCACGCCAGTGACACCATCGCCCTTCCACCGCCAACGCAGCCCCACACAACCACCATGCAGAGTGGCAGGATCCCAGCTAAAAGTAAAATGGCCATTGGCACCGCTCTTGCAGCCAAATGGTTCTACCACAGAGCAGTCCCGATGCCGTGAAAGACGCACAAGAGCCGAGACAGACCCCTATGGCGGCGTTGCAACCGGCAGTCAACGGGCGCGTCCAAGAACATGGTAGTGGTGGCGCGGAAAAGGGGTGGAAAAATCGCCGCTCGCCAGCAGTCAAGGCGTCTTTTCTTGCTCGCACAGGTCAGCATTGCACAGCAAGCAGCGGCATCATACGCGCACACGGCACACGCACAAGGACGAATAAAAAAGTAGGGTGGCAGCTGCCACACACGGGGGACAAGGGTCCACACGATCTTGCGGTCTGTTGACTCATAGACGTCCTGTTTGTAATCATGTCGCTGACGCGCACCGCGCGTGTCTGCAGTGGAATAAGAGGAGGATGAGGAGAGAGGCGCGGTGCGGTCCCTATTCATCTCGGTTGATCGTGACGCCAGCGACACCCTCTTTTCAGATCGCCTGCAGCAAAGACCGTCATCGTCAGCAGCGGTCGGCGCCTTCCTTCTCCACCGACGCCGTCACGCGCCTCCTCTCACAACAACACAACGGGGGAGCAGCTGCCACACGCAACCGCCAGCACCAAGTGCGAAAGGAGCAACCAACCGCACTGCAATACATACATCTTCTAAGTGTCGCCGTGTGTGTGCCTACGGTCGCGAAAAGAAAAAAAAAGCAAAGCATCCGAGGGCACACACAACCACAGAAGAGTGCCAGACAAAAAGAACACACGGGATGACCGGTGAAACGCAGCACTGCACGGCTGCCCACGCTGTGGCAAGCCGCGGGACACATGTTGGAAAGTAAAAAAAAATGTTAAATCGTCTCCCATCATGAATTCACTCAAAAACAAAAAAACTGCACGCTGGTGCGTTTGTTTCGCCTGCAGATAAAAAATAAATAAATACGTTACACTCCTTCCAGTCGTTTAAACCCCCGGTGCCCACACATTATTTATATTCCACTGGGACACTCGGCATTGCACCCCCTTTCCATTGTCTCTTTTATTATCCGGCGCCATCGGCGTGGCACACAATGCCGAGAGCGCCCATGATCAATTAAAAAAGGGGGAAAAACACTGAGTAGATCCCTTAATTGTCGGACCACAAAAAAAAAAAGAAAAAACACGAAAAAACGCGGTGCTGGCGCTGAGAGAGCATGCTTCCACATGGAGGAAGAGCTCTGCGCAGCGAAGGGGATGTAAAGTAAAATTAAAACCAGATAAAATGAACGGCGCATCCACAGAAAGCGGCAATTACCTAAAAGAATGCGTGGACAGATGCATATGTTCCCGCTGGAAGCAGGAAGTCCTCACCGCAATT
>NW_916339.1:0-1745 GCF_000209065.1 Trypanosoma cruzi
TTTACTTTTTGTGACCCTGACGGAGAAGCTGGAGGAGATGAAGAAGGTGGTGGCTGCATGGAAGGAGAAGGACGCGTACATTGCGAGGGAACACGGCTGCGGGAATGAATGGAGGAATAATTGGCACCGTGACTGTGGTGAAGCCCTCACTAAAGGGCTCTTTGGCTTCTTATCCAACAAGTCAACTGACAGCACGTGGGCAGACGAGTACCTCGGGGTGAATGCCACAGTGAAGAAAGGGAAGCCAGCGGCGGATGGTGGATTGACGTTCGAAGGGTCCGGAGCAGGGGCGGAGTGGCCTGTTGGCAAAATGGGGCAGAATGTGCCGTACTACTTTGCGAATTACAAGTTCACTCTTGTGGCGACAGTGTCCATTCACAAGGAGCCGAAGGGAAGCAGCTCTATCCCTTTGATGGGTGTGAGGATGAAAGATGCACAAGGCACCCTGCTCTTTGGTCTGTCGTACACCCACGAAAAGAAGTGGAAGGTAACATTCGGTGAGAGTCTTCGGAATTTCTCGGCGCATGATTACGGTGTTGGATGGGAAACAAACAAAAAATATCAGGTGGCACTGGAAATGCATCATTATGATGGCGTGAGTGTGTACGTGGATGGAGAGGAGATATACTACACCAAAGATTATGAGGACGGGGAGGATTACGGCTTTACTCAAAAGTTACGAACGCTGTTGAGCTCCCACGGCATCTCGCACTTTTACATTGGCGGGGACAGTACGAGCAACTCGGACGACATTAATGTGACGGTGAGAAACGTCCTGCTGTACAACCGCGCTTTGAACGAAGCAAAGCTCAATGCGTTAATGAAGAGGAACACAGTCGCTGCTGCAGCGGCGAAGGTGCCGGCCCAGGAAGTTGCGGCTCAGACTACGAATGTGAGTGAACCTTCTCGTCATCCCGCCAATGTGCCCGTCGTCACGCCTGAAGCGCAGCAAGACACCACATCAGCACCACGAAGTCAACACTCACCAGCGCAAAAATCAGAAGGTGGAAGTGGACCAGCAGAATCCAAGCAAACATCTTCTGATATCATTGACCCCTTCACCTCAGCTGGTGTAGAAAAGGTGGAAGAAGAGTCACCTGGCAGCGGTGCCTTGGCACCTGCATCGTCACAAAAGCAGAACGCGGGCAGTCATGAGTTACTTGAAACCGAGATGCCTGTCAGTGGGGTGCACTTTCCACCCAATATGGATTCACCGCTGACGGGGCAGGTGGACACAGCGGAAGAAGACTCTCCGTGGAACGTCAACACCGACGATTGGGCGCCGCACGGCACTTCACCTGATGTTTTGGAGAGCGTGCACGACGAGCCGTCCACTGCCAACACGCTCGCCAGCGACAAAGAAGACGCTGACCGTGACGAAGACACGCATGCCCACACTGCCGTGGGCACGAACAGCGGCCCCGATTCATTCAGCAGCACTAACGTGTCGGGTGGCGCTGATGCCGCGCCGACTCCTTCGAGCGCAGCGCCTGGGGAAACCAAGATCCCATCGGAGCTCAACGCAACAATACCCTCGGACCACGACATTTTGCTTGAGTTCCGCGATTTGGCGGCCATGGCTCTAATTGGTGACAGCACCGTGCATGCGTGTGTGTCTCGGTTGTTGTTGTTGCTGCTTCTGGGGCTGTGGGGCACTGCGGCTCTCTGCTGAGGTGTGAGGGAGGGTGGAATTGCGGCTTTTCGTGGAACAACAAATGTGCAGCTTCCCAGCACTACGCAATCAA
>NW_916340.1:0-1746 GCF_000209065.1 Trypanosoma cruzi
TGGCACTTGGCGAACCGGTCGAATGCGTCGATAAAGACGTGGCCACGATGCACCAAAAAGGGCTGCTGGGAGTAAAAAAGCATGTTTGCTCGAAGCTAAGGATAAGGGCGGAAAACACGGAGGCACGGACATTAAAAGGGATAGTAAAAGGAGCATTTTGAAGCAGCCGAACAATCCGCTCTTGATGGGACCAAGTCGTGCTCCCCGTCCAATGTGGGTGACAGATCGAGGCGCTGTTTACCTGCACAGCATCGCCGTCATTACCCTCCAAGTAGTTAAGCTTGGAAAATTCTAAAGCCGCGTCAACGTCTAACCACGTCTCTCTGGTAATGGATTCAAAAGTGCCAAGAATCATCGGATCGTTGATAGCTATCCAGACCGAGGGATGTGGAACAAACGACTGTACCTCATCTATAACATGTAGTTTGGTCAATAACCTGAGGGCCGTCTGTGCCACAGCCTCACCGTTACAATGGGGGAAGATGCCATGCATGTATGACCGATGCACAATCCCCTTCAACGACAGTAAAAGCAATACGGCGTCGTTACAATCCATCACTTCCCCGTTCTCAAGCCCCTCCATAAAATCCGTGGCATCCACAAAGTAGCTCAGTAAAGTGAAAAACAACACCGACACCGCAGGGTACATGTCCCAGAACAAAGAGCGTGCCGACGTTGTGCCTGTTACCGTGCCAAGAAGCTCCGCCGGCGGTTCGCCCGTAAAAGGAAGATGAGCCACCTCCCCTGCCTTTACTCGAGTCAAAAGTGACTCCTTCTTCATCCCACTTGGGTCTCCAGGGGCGCTGCTATGACAGTCTTGATATATCTTCCATAAACTCCGCAAAAGTTCCGATGAATTCACCAACTTGGAAAAAATCGTAGTCACCTCAATGCGCTGCTCCGGAGACTTTAGTGAAAAGTTGTAAAGGGGCCACACAAACGTGCTGCATAAAAGATTAAAATCAAAAAAGGCGTTAGATCGCGATGGGGATGACGCCTCTCCCTCGGAACCGGATTCAATAAGCGCAGCGACGGCGGAAGCATTCTCCTTTAATAGACGCAATCCACAGTCTGCGGTAAACAAATACGTCGGCAAGTGCTCATACCTACTCGAATGTGCGGGACCCTCAATGTGTGGATGCATGAGATCCACAATTGTTGTCTTCAGAAGCTCGTCGTCCCTGCTTGCATGAATTGTCAATTCCAAAAGACACTTCAGCCATTTCCTTCTTAATTCTCCGTCTCGAGACCCCTCTGCTCCAAGAAAAAAAGGTGTCAGACGCACCAATTTGCCGAGAGCCGCTGTCGTATTAAAGCGGAGTATTTCCGGCAGCTTGCTTGCCGTGACATCTACAATGGCCTCTAACAATACCCGATTCGCCTCTTGATTCACGGCACACTCCTCTTCATGTTGGGAAGCTAAGATTACATCCAGTGCACACGAGGTGGGGGAAATATATGGCCCATTGTGGGCCAAAGACGTGAGGGCCTCCAGCAACATCTCTCTACCCTCCGGGGCCTCCATAGCCACCGCAACATCACATGCGGAGAATGACGCATACAAGCCTTGTATCCTCGACACAACAGAAGCGTTTCCGGATGTACCGTGCTGAATAACAAGCTGTAGGGCCCGTATCCATAGTTTTACCTTTTCATTCAATGATTTGTTGGTTTCAAGAAGCGCATCGAACAGAAATAAGTGTTCCTCCTTCCACAGTGTTTCCTTCTCTTCCGCGTAACGGGCGG
>NW_916342.1:0-1747 GCF_000209065.1 Trypanosoma cruzi
CCGTGACGCGCTGCTCAGCCCGGAGGGTGTGTTTCCACCGCGCACGAACATCACGATCAGCGGGAACCGCTTCACTGTTACGAGGCTGATCCCTCGGTCGGGTTTGGGCCTTAGGAAGCCGTCGTGTGTTGCGATGAATGAGCTGGCGATCAGCAATGACTCCGCGGTGGTGCTGAGCGGCAATGTGTTTCAGAGCGTGACGGCATCGTCGAGCGCCATTCACGTCGTTGAATCTTCTCTGAGGGTGTCGTGGCACTCCGTGTTTGCGGTGGTGGGCAACACTTTTCATATGGCTGGCGGTGACGGTACGCTGATACATCTTGAAGGGTCCAGCGAGTCCTCATCGCTGAGTGTACTGAACAACTCTGCCGTGGTGATCCGAGGCAATCTTGTGTCGAGGCCGGTGAAGCACTTCATTTTATTTTTCTGGGCTTCACGTGTGGAGTCTCTGTCGGCGGCGCCCAGTGGGTGGCTGAGAGGCAATGAACACAGAGGTCAAGGAAAATACGGAGACAGAAACTCACACACAAAGGAAACTCGCCAACACAGAAAGCAGCGGGAGTTGTACCGGCGAACGGAAGGCAATTCAGGGGTGAATAATATTCCAAAGCCGTTTGTTGTGTGGGGATCCACGTTTGTGGATCATTTCACCGTTGTTTCTTAGTGATCAACAAAAAAAGTCCAAACAGTGGACAGTTGATCACTACGTTTGTTACCGCAAGTCGCCGCTCCAACAAAATAGGGTCAAGAGGGGCTTCTCATACTTGTGGAACAAAGCGCCCAGTGAAGGGGACGGTTAACGGGTTTATCTTTGTCGTTTTCTTTCACCCCTCCGGAGACAATGCGTCCTCCTCCTCCCCTCTCCGTTCTGGAAACTCATTTGGGGGCCTGGAATAATCTTCCGGGCCGCGGGCCGGATCCTGAAAATTTATGGAAACAAAACAAGTTAGGGAAAAAGGTTCGTTAGTTAATTGCTTCAATGTTTTCCTTTTATTCAGTATATAGAATTCTGTAGACCACCAGCATGGTCTTTTGTCCTCAGTTGGGATTTAAATATTATTACTTACGAAGTGGCAGACTTTGGGGTCCTCCAACCACAAGACACCGCCGCTCCCCTTCGCAAGTTCCACCCCCTCGCCAAGTCCTGAAGTGTAAACACACGACCGCGTGATATGCCCTCTGCGGGGTTTTCTGCAGACCGCACGTAGACAAAGAATGCCTGTGCTCCGCGAGAGTCCAAAAACCCATATATCCGTCGCAGCTCCCACGTCAACGCGTGCTATTTCGAGCTGCCTTTATTCGCAGCTCCTTGCGGTGAAGTATTGTCCACCCAAACGTCTATGGTGGATGGCAAGATGGCGGGAAAGGCCGATAAGCCTAGGCGTACCGCACATGCCTTGGCATGCATGATAAGAAAAGGCTTCCTCTTCTCCCATTTTCCTCCGGCAATTTAAACGTCGCCGGAGTCTGGAATAAAAACGGCTCCCCATCCATGGAGCGATGCATCCGTGATGATGGCGGCCGATGCCTTCTCGGTGGGCTTGATGATTCGCTTGCGATTGTTCTCGATGATGTGTCGCAATCTTTTGCCCAAACCAACCGCTGCCGGCGGACGGTTGGCCGGGGATGTCTACTGCACAATTCCCCGGTTAAGTGCGGATAATCGTCGTCGCACTGCCTTGATGAAAGAGTAGTAGTCGCATAAACGCGTGCACAAATTGGCAGCCGCGTACAAAAAACGTGACGC
>NW_916343.1:0-1747 GCF_000209065.1 Trypanosoma cruzi
GAGCTTTGGTTTTGGTGGCTGCTTCACGACGCTTTGCCTTGTGTGTCTGTTGCGGTTTTTCCGCGTGATGCCAAAGCGTTTGATGGGGTGCTTACCCTTCTTTTTGAGTCCTGCAGCCAGCCTTTTTGCTCATGGCGGCAGCAATGGGATTTTGCGGCTGCGTGTTCGTCGCACGTGTCGCATCTCCCGCTGTTGCTCCCTTGCTGTGTTGGTGGGGAGTGAACGGGTGACGGCGTCGGTGGAGTTGCGCCCCAGTGGGAGAGGGAAGGCACCGACCGCTGCTGAGTGCGACAGTCTTTGCTGCAGGTGATCTGACGGGATGACGTCACCGGTGTCACAGTTAACTGATATGGATGAGGGCCGCACTGCGTCTCCCTTCTCTCCATCCCCCAGCCTCCTGCAGACTGACGAACTGCAGGGCAGTGGCGTGATTACAAACCGGTCATCTATGAGCAAACAGGCCGCACAATTGACGTGGACTCTTGTCCCCCGTATCTGAGTGCCGCCGTACTTCTTTATTCGACCTTCTTGTGTGTGTGTTGTGCGCTTATGGTGCTGCTGTGTGTTGTGCAATGCCGACCCACGTGAGCGAAAACCGACGCTTTGACAGCTGGCAACTGGCGAATCCTCCACCCCTATTCCGCGTCAGCACTTTATTCTTTTACGCGCTCGATGGCTGTCGGTTGCGACGCCGCCATGCGGGTCTGTCTCGGCTCTTGTGTGTCTTTCACTGCATCGGGACTGTTCTGTGATGTAGCCATTCGGCAACAGGAGCGGTGCCAATGGTCATGTGCCTCCTCTTCGGGATCGCGCCACTCTGCATGGTGGTTGTGTGGGGCTGCGCGGGCGGTGGGAGGGCGATGGTGTCACTGGCGTGATTGTGGCGTCTGTGCTTTTTTGTGTCGGTGGCTGTACTGCAGTACGGACTGTCTGTGGCCGGATGCTTCTGCGTGCCAATTTCTTTATTTGCTGTTGTCTCTGCCCTCCTTTCCTTCGATCGAGCAGATAGAGATACTTTGCTTGATCAGCACAACTATCGTTTCAAGTGTTAGGGATTAATTGCACTATTAGGATAAGCAGTAGTGGGTTAACGATATATAGGAATTGTGTTACTGGATTTGCCATCTGTAGAAAGGGATTTGTTGGACAGGAGTTATGGTCGACTGGGCGAGTGCGACACACCACGGCAGCCCTGTTGATACGTGTTTGGGTCGGTGGATGTGTTCTGCGGTGGGTGCGTATCCGCGCGGCCGGCACCGCGAGCGGCGCAGGGCCATTGCGGCTGTGCGTGTGGCGCTGCTCTTTTTGTTGACGCTTGTGGTTGCGGCGGCGGCGTGGATGCCCGCGGTGCACGCGGTGATGTTGCGACTGCGGGGCGGCACGGTGGACAGAGCCATCACGGTTGGCCGCGCCGTGGACACGGTGCTGATGGACGGCGTGTCCATCACGAACGGTGTGGCTGTGGTGTTCGACGTGGCGGCGATGCTTCCCGGCGCGCTGCGCATCGAACTGAGGAACTGCGTGTGCTACGGCGGTGCGCAGATCTACGTGTGGGGCTACAGCGGCGAGCCGGCGAGTGACCGGAGCCTGGAGGTGAGCGTGAGCGGGCTGTCCGGGAGCTACTGCTCGCTTGTGTTTGTGCACAACCTGCCAGCACACACGAACGTGACGGTCCGTGACTCGACGATTGTGACAGCGGGGCCGATGCGCTACTCCCAGCTGAGCGGACTGACGGACGCTGTGGCGT
>NW_916344.1:0-1748 GCF_000209065.1 Trypanosoma cruzi
TGACTCGGCTGATCGTTTTCGAGCGGCTGCTGCATCACACGTTGTGGTCCAAATTTTTGTTTCCAATTATGAATGGTGGGAGTCAGAGGTACTCTCTGTCAATATCTGTTTGCGTGTTCACACACTGGACACCAAACAACCCTGAACTATCCGCTGCTTGGAGGAATTTCGCGAGCTCTTGCCCACAAGGGTGCTGCACTCGGCTGATCGTTTTCGAGCGGCTGCTGCATCACACGTTGTGGTCCAAATTTTTGTTTCCAATTATGAATGGTGGGAGTCAGAGGTACTCTCTGTCAATATCTGTTTGCGTGTTCACACACTGGACACCAAACAACCCTGAATTATCCGCTGCTTGGAGGAATTTCGCGAGCTCTTGCCCACAAGGGTGCTGCACTCGGCTGATCGTTTTCGAGCGGCTGCTGCATCACACGTTGTGGTCCAAATTTTTGTTTCCAATTATGAATGGTGGGAGTCAGAGACACTCTCTGTCAATATCTGTTTGCGTGTTCACACACTGGACACCAAACAACCCTGAATTATCCGCTGCTTGGAGGAATTTCGCGAGCTCTTGCCCACACGGGTGCTGCACTCGGCTGATCGTTTTCGAGCGGCTGCTGCATCACACGTTGTGGTCCAAATTTTTGTTTCCGATTGTGAATGGTGGGAGTCAGAGGCACTCTCTGTCAATATCTGTTTGCGTGTTTACACACTGGACACCAAACAACCCTGAACTATCCGCTGCTTGGAGGAATTTCGCGAGCTCTTGCCCACACGGGTGCTGCACTCGGCTGATCGTTTTCGAGCGGCCGCTGCATCACACGTTGTGGTCTAAATTTTTGTTTCCAATTGTGAATGGTGGGAGTCAGAGACACTCTCTGTCAATATCTGTTTGCGTGTTCACACACTGGACACCAAACAACCTTGAACTATCCGCTGCTTGGAGGAATTTCGCGAGCTCTTGCCCACAAGGGTGCTGCACTCGGCTGATCGTTTTCGAGCGGCTGCTGCATCACACGTTGTGGTCTAAATTTTTGTTTCCAATTGTGAATGGTGGGAGTCAGAGACACTCTCTGTCAATATCTGTTTGCGTGTTCACACACTGGACACCAAACAACCTTGAACTATCCGCTGCTTGGAGGAATTTCGCGAGCTCTTGCCCACACGGGTGCTGCAGTCGGCTGATCGTTTTCGAGCGGCCGCTGCATCACACGTTGTGGTCCAAATTTTTGTTTCCGATTGTGAATGGTGGGAGTCAGAGGCACTCTCTGTCAATATCTGTTTGCGTGTTCACACGCTGGACACCAAACAACCTTGAATTATCCGCTGCTTGGAGGAATTTCGCGAGCTCTTGCCCACACGGGTGCTGCACTCGGCTGATCGTTTTCGAGCGGCCGCTGCATCACACGTTGTGGTCCAAATTTTTGTTTCCGATTGTGAATGGTGGGAGTCAGAGGCACTCTCTGTCAATATCTGTTTGCGTGTTTATATACTGGACACCAAACAACCTTGAACTATCCGCTGCTTGGAGGAATTTCGCGAGCTCTTGCCCACACGGGTGCTGCACTCGGCTGATCGTTTTCGAGCGGCCGCTGCATCACACGTTGTGGTCCAAATTTTTGTTTCCGATTGTGAATGGTGGGAGTCAGAGGCACTCTCTGTCAATATCTGTTTGCGTGTTCACACACTGGACACCAAACAACCTTGAACTATCCGCTGCTTGGAGGAATTTCGCGAGCTCTTGCCCACAC
>NW_916345.1:0-1748 GCF_000209065.1 Trypanosoma cruzi
GCTGTCGCTGAGCCTCTCGCTCGCGGCTGGGGCGCATTTGAGGGTGGCGTGCAACGACGCTGGTGGACGTGTTCTGTCGACGGCGGAGGAGTACGCAGCGGCTGGTTTTGGCGACGCTGGGAGCATCGACGTTGTTGGGTGCGACGCCTGCGACAGGGACACGTACTGCTACGCGCCCGGGACTGCGTCGGCGGGCATGAGGAACGGTGTGTGCGTGTGCGCGTGCGGCAGCGGCGGGTACGGCGAGGCGTGCGTGGCTGTGGGAGCTCCCGCGCTGCCGCCTGCCGTGGGCACTGCGTCGAGTGTGTTTGTCCGCGAGGGCGTGCCGTTGCAGTCGGTGTTCGTTGTACCTGCCGGTGCGAGCGAGGTGACGCTGCGCCACGTTGTGCTGGACGGCGTGAGTCCGGTGCTCCACGTGCCGTGGATGGCGCGGGACGGCGTGCGGATCGTTGTGCAGAACGTGTCGCTGCTGAACGGCGCTGTGCTGTACGTGATGGGCGGTGGAGCGTTGCGCGGTGCGGTGGCGGCGGGGAGCGACGAGAGCGGGCCGGTGGAGCTGTCGGTGTGCGATGTGGAGGCGCTGAACGGTGCGCTTGTGCTGACCGGCACGTTCCCTGCGGGGTCTGTGCTGACGGTGACGGACTCCCTGCTGGTTGCCGCGAGGCCGACGCCGCTTGTGTATCTTCCCGGCTCGCAGTCCTCGCCGTACGCACCGCTGCTTGTGCTGTCGGGCCTGCGGCTCGTGCGGTCCGTGCTGGTTGTGTCCGGCGTGGCTCTCGTGACCGTGGTGACTGGTGGGCGGACGGTGGTGGTGGACGGCGCCGTCCTGGAGCTTGTCGGTGGCGGTGTTGCGCTGGACGCGGCTGTGCTCGGTGGCGACTATGCGTTGTACGCGAGTGCGCGCGTGGTTGCGTCAGGGGGCGCTGTGCTGCGCGTGTCGGGGAGCCAGGTGTACGCTGCGCACGGGTTGGTGTTCGAGAGCGGGGTGGCGGCCAACGCATCCGCCGTCGTAGTGAACGACAACGCCGGTGCGCTGACCGATGGCGCGCTGCTGGTGCTGCGGGGGTCGGCGTCGTTTGCGTCCGGTTCGTGGCTGTCGGTGCGCGGCAACAGCATCAGCGGCAGGCTTTTGTCGGTGCCGTCGTACCCGCGCAGTGCGGAATTTGCGCAGAGCACGCTGACGCTCCACGGGAACGCCGGTAGTGGGTCCGTCGTGATGGACGGCACCGTTGCGCTCGGAGGTGACGGCCGAAGGTTCGTCGTGGGGTGCCTGACGCTTAACGGGCAGGCGCTGCGGCCGATGGAATACAGGTCTGCCGGCATCATCGGGGAATTCCGCCCCGTGGCGTGTGGCGTGTGCGACGCCGACGTGCACTGCTTTGGTGCTGCGACGAGGGCGATGTCGGGGTCGTGCGGCTGCCGCTGTGCTGAGGGCGGGTACGGGCGCGACTGCCTGCCGGTGTACCTGCCGCACGTGGACGGGTGCAACCGCACGCACGCCATACCGCCGCTGAGCCACACGGCGACGCTGACGGAGACGCGCAGCCCGACGCCAACGTGGACGCCGAAACCGAGTCTGAGCACGGCGCACTACAGTCCGACGCAGTACGGGTCGACGGAAACACTGCAGGTGACGGAGACGGTGGTGCTGCCGTCCACGCGGACCCCGACAGCGTCGGTGAGCAGCACGCTGTGGTGGAGCGACGTGGCGTGCCCGACGCTCGCCGTGACGACGACGGCGGCTGGTG
>NW_916347.1:0-1749 GCF_000209065.1 Trypanosoma cruzi
CCGGGGCCGACGTCCCGGACCCTGACCCCTCCCCAGTGTGGCCTGGGAGGGGGGGGGGGGGTTTTTGTACACGGTCCCAAGTGCCGCGAAGGACCCCTCATCAAAATTGAAAACCGTTGTGGAACACAACTCCTTTCAACTAACGCTATTATTGAAACAGTTTCTGTTTCAAATCCTGTTTGTGATAATTATTTACACAGGTTCTGTTTCAAAACCTGTTCGTGATAAACTTTTCCAATTTTGTCTTAGCCATTTTTTTGATTTATTTTTTAGGTTTCAAGAAAGACGTCGGAAAACCTTTAACCTATAAGCCGGTGCTGATCCGACGCCGTTTCGAAACCTACTCGAGCAAAACTTTTTTTTTGTCTTAGTCATTTTTTCAAAAAAAAAAAAAAAAATTTTTTTTGTCATTTGACTAGTGTTATTTTGACGCGAGTGCAAAACCTACTGGGCAAAAGAAATTTTTTTGACTTTATCATCGTTTTCAAAAAATCTGAAAAATCAAAAAAAAAAAAAAAAAAAAATAATAAAAATATTCATATATATCTATATATATAGTGATTGGTTTTATTTTTGACGCTGTATCACCCTACTTGACAACAATTTTTGTGGTCGGACTCTAAATACGTAATATAAAAGGATACAAGAGCTCCTTTTACTCAGCTGAGATCGGCGTACGTGTTTGGTGCTTGACAGTAAAACTATTGCAAATAAGAAAAAAAGAAAAAGGAAAAACGAAATCAACAGAAGCAAAATTAGCAGAACTAACATACAGTTCATTAGGCACAAAGAGATACTCATAGCGGTAAAACGGATCAATTTGGTAGAAAAATTAATACATTGTCGAGCTCTTTGAATACTCTTATAATAAATTTTAGGGAACAGAACTACCCTCTTTTCGTAGTTCACAACAACAAGAAGAAATAGGGATTGACGAGTATTGGTTGTCGGAGATCGTTGTTGGTAATCAATAAACAATCGAAGAGGTTGAGGTAAATACCTGTTTTGGAAAAATAAAAAATTTTGAGGGTCTATCTGTGACCAGGTTTCTCGTATTTTTAAGGAAAGAAAATATCATTGTGGATATTAAAAGATATTGGACAGAGAGGGCATCGATACTCATCGGATTTGGGAGATCGATATTATTTTGTAAAAAATTTCAGATTGAGTGAGTAACCGGAAAAGTACCCCTTCTGGAAAAATAAAAATTTTTGAGGGTCTATCAGTGACCAGGTTTCTAGAGTGTTGATAAGAATATTATTAATTATTGGGAACAAGAGAGAGAACAGAAAGGATATTGACGATTATTGGTTGTTGGAGATCGTTGTTAATAATCAGCGAAGAATCGAAGAAGTAATAAAGAAGAGAATTGACGACTGCGTCATTTGGCAGAACACGGATATTGGACAGCGTATTGGATAGGGAGTGAAGGGTCTTTGGGTTCGATCCATTGACGCTGCTCGTTATACGTTGTTGCACGGACAATTACTATATCCAGGATACTAACTATCACGGCTGGGCAAACCAGGACTCGGCAGATACATCTTTACGTTGGTAAGTATTATGGCCTACTCCAAGCGAGGAATGCCAATGCCTTTTGACTTTCGCAACGGGAGGACGGACAATGACTGGACGACAGGTGGGAGGCGGCAACAACCACCACGGTATATGACACGGTCAGCGGCTGCGTCAAGAATTCCGTTTATCCACCGAGACAACGTGGATCCATCTCAGCTTCAGGAGATCATT
>NW_916348.1:0-1749 GCF_000209065.1 Trypanosoma cruzi
ATGGTGAGAGTCAGAGACACTCTCTTTCAATATCTGTTTGCGTGTTCATGCACTGAACACCAAACAACCCTGAATTATCCGCTGCTTGGAGGAATTTCGCGAGCTCTTGCCCACACGGGTGCTGCACTCGGCTGATCGTTTTCGAGCGGTGGCTGCATCACACGTTGTGGTCCAAATTTTTGTTTCCGATTATGAATGGTGAGAGTCAGAGACACTCTCTGTCAATATCTGTTTGCGTGTTCATGCACTGAACACCAAACAACCCTGAATTATCCGCTGCTTGGAGGAATTTCGCGAGCTCTTGCCCACACGGGTGCTGCACTCGGCTGATCGTTTTCGAGCGGTGGCTGCATCACACGTTGTGGTCCAAATTTTTGTTTCCGATTATGAATGGTGAGAGTCAGAGACACTCTCTGTCAATATCTGTTTGCGTGTTCATGCACTGAACACCAAACAACCCTGAATTATCCGCTGCTTGGAGGAATTTCGCGAGCTCTTGCCCACACGGGTGCTGCACTCGGCTGATCGTTTTCGAGCGGTGGCTGCATCACACGTTGTGGTCCAAATTTTTGTTTCCGATTGTGAATGGTGGGAGTCAGAGACACTCTCTGTCAATATCTGTTTGCGTGTTCACGCACTGGACACCAAACAACCCTGAACTATCCGCTGCTTGGAGGAATTTCGCGAGCTCTTGCCCACACGGGTGCTGCACTCGGCTGATCGTTTTCGAGCGGTGGCTGCATCACACGTTGTGGTCCAAATTTTTGTTTCCAATTATGAATGGTGGGAGTCAGAGACACTCTCTGTCAATATCTGTTTGCGTGTTCATGCACTGAACACCAAACAACCCTGAATTATCCGCTGCTTGGAGGAATTTCGCGAGCTCTTGCCCACACGGGTGCTGCACTCGGCTGATCGTTTTCGAGCGGCCGCTCCATCACACGTTGTGGCCCAAATTTTTGTTTCCGATTATGAATGGTGAGAGTCAGAGACACTCTCTGTCAATATCTGTTTGCGTGTTCATGCACTGAACACCAAACAACCCTGAATTATCCGCTGCTTGGAGGAATTTCGCGAGCTCTTGCCCACACGGGTGCTGCACTCGGCTGATCGTTTTCGAGCGGCTGCTGCATCACACGTTGTGGTCCAAATTTTTGTTTCCGATTATGAATGGTGAGAGTCAGAGACACTCTCTGTCAATATCTGTTTGCGTGTTCATGCACTGAACACCAAACAACCCTGAATTATCCGCTGCTTGGAGGAATTTCGCGAGCTCTTGCCCACACGGGTGCTGCACTCGGCTGATCGTTTTCGAGCGGCCGCTCCATCACACGTTGTGGCCCAAATTTTTGTTTCCGATTATGAATGGTGAGAGTCAGAGACACTCTCTGTCAATATCTGTTTGCGTGTTCATGCACTGAACACCAAACAACCCTGAATTATCCGCTGCTTGGAGGAATTTCGCGAGCTCTTGCCCACACGGGTGCTGCACTCGGCTGATCGTTTTCGAGCGGCCGCTCCATCACACGTTGTGGCCCAAATTTTTGTTTCCGATTATGAATGGTGAGAGTCAGAGACACTCTCTGTCAATATCTGTTTGCGTGTTCATGCACTGAACACCAAACAACCCTGAATTATCCGCTGCTTGGAGGAATTTCGCGAGCTCTTGCCCACACGGGTGCTGCACTCGGCTGATCGTTTTCGAGCGGCTGCTGCATCACACGTTGTGTCCAAATTTTGTTTCCGATT
>NW_916349.1:0-1749 GCF_000209065.1 Trypanosoma cruzi
AGCGACGAGAGCGCCCCGGTGGAGCTCTCCGTGTGCGATGTGAGGCGCTGAACGGTGCGCTTGTTCTGACCGGCACGTATCCCGTGGGGTCCGTGCTGACGGTGACGGACTCCCTGCTGGTTTCCGCGAGGCCGACGCCGCTTGTGTATCTTTCCGGCTCGCAGTCCTCGCCGTACGCACCGGTGCTGGTGCTGTCGGGCCTGCGGCTCGTGCGGTCCGTGCTGGTTGTGTCCGGCGTTGCCCTCGTGACGGTGATGACTGGTGGGCGGACGGTGGTGGTGGACGGCGCGGTGCTGGAGCTTGTCGGTGGCGGTGTCGCGCTGGACGCGGCTGTGTTCGGTGGCGAATATGCATTGTACGCGAGTGCGCGCGTGGTTGCGTCGGAGGGCGCTGTGCTGCGCGTGTCGGGGAGCCAGGTGTACGCCGCGCATGGATTGGTGTTCGACAACGGGGTGATGGCCAACGCGTCCGCCGTCGTAGTGAATGACAACGCCGGTGCGCTGACGGACGGCGCGCTGCTGGAGCTGCGGGAGACGGCGTCGTTTGTGTCCGGGTCGTGGCTGTCGGTGCGCGGCAACAGCATCAGCGGCAGGCTCCTGTCGGTGCCGTCGTACCCGCGCAGTGCGGAGCTTGTGCAGAGCACGCTGACGCTTCACAAGAACGCTGGCAGCGGACCCGTCGTGATGGACGGCACCGTTGCGCTCGGGGGCGCCGGCCGAGAGTTCGTCGTGGGGTGCCTGACGCTCAACGGGCAGGCGCTGCAGCCGATGGACTACAGGTCCGCCGGCATCATCGGGGAATTCCGCCCCGTGGCGTGCAGCGTGTGCGACGCCGACGTGAGCTGCTTTGCTGCCGCGACGAGGGCGATGTCGGGGTCGTGCGGCTGCCACTGTGCTGAGGGCGGGTACGGGCGCGACTGCCTGCCGGTGTACCTGCCGCACGTGGGCGGGTGCAACCGCACGCCCGAGAAACCGCTGCTGAGCCACACGGCGACAGTGACGGCATCGGATTCACTGAGCATGAGCCTGTCGGTGAGCAGCACGCCGTGGTGGAGCGACGTGGCGTGCCCGACACTCACCGTGACGACGACGGCGGCTGGTGGGAGCCTGACGCAGAACGACATTCGCGGCGGTGGGAGCGCCGTCCCGACGCGGCTGATGGTGGCGCTGCCGCCGCCGTTCCGCTGGGCAAGCGACCCGCAGCTCGGCACGCACCTGAGCTTCGTGCCGGTGGCGACGGCGCAGCCGACCGGCTTTGGTGGTCCGTGGGGAGCGATGCTGCGCAACGCGACGTGGGTGCGCAACGCGACGAATCCGTCCACCGTCCTGGAGCTGGCTGTGCCCGTGCACCGCGGTTACTTCATTGGTGCCGACGAGACGATAGTCATTCGCTGCGACGCTGTGGCGGTGTTTGGCGGCTGCAAGGGTGTGCTGCTTGGGTCTTTCACGATCGCGTCCGACACGCTACCCGCCGTTGCCAACGCCCTCTCGGCGATCACCGGCGTTGTTGCGGGTGCGGCGGCTGTTGCCGTGGTGGTGACCGGCGGGCTGGGCTCCGTCCTGGAGATGCAGGCGCTCGGCGTGTTTGCGAGGATGTCATGCGCCACGGCGCAGGAGCGTGCGAGCACCGTTGCGCTGCCGTACTTCCTGTCGGTGTTCGCTGCCCTTGATCCGCTGTGGATGGTTGTGGGCAACGCGCTGCTCGCCGCGGTGTTCGGCTGCGTGCACTACGGTGTGACGGCGGCCTTCC
>NW_916351.1:0-1750 GCF_000209065.1 Trypanosoma cruzi
TAAGTGAAGTTGTTGTAAAGTATCGACCACACACTCCGACCGCGAAACGCCACGCCGTTCTCATTGGCCACGTACACAACGTAGGCGGCGCGGAACTCGTTGTCGCGGTGCACCAGCCAGCTGCCGCCAGTCACGGTCAGCGTGTTTGCCATGAGCATGGCGAAGCCAAGACGGAACGTGCTGGACACAATCTGCAGCACGCTGCCGCCAACCACCGCAACGTCCTCAAACACACACGCGCCTTCGTAGAAGCCAATGCTCGGCACACTCCACGAGCTGTTCTGTATGGAGAACACAGAGCCGCCGCTGACACGGAGGTCCGACCAAAAAGCGTACATCACGTGCGCCCGCGAAATAACGACGCAGTTGTCCATGTAGAAGACGCTGGACAGGTTGGCGCCAAGGCCGTGCTCCACAAGTATCGCAGCGCACGAGCCCCCGCCACACACCAGGATCGACCGCGTCATGACAAACCGCGTCGACAGAAGCCGGACGCCGTCCAGGACAAGCACGGGGCCGTACCGGGATCCCTCGTGGCCAATGGTCGTCGGCACGTACTGCGACCCGCCAACTGTCGCGCGCAGCGTTGAGTTCGCCAGCAGCACACTCGAGTTCGGCGGCATCGCGCCCTGCAGCACAATCGTGCCCTCCATCGACGTCACATTTGTCATGTTGACGAGGGCGTGCGGCACCAGGTGCGCCGTGCTCTCGCTGAGGCCACCAATCCGCAGCTGCGCGCCGCCCGCAAGCACGCAGTGGCGCAGCGTCACGTTCAGCGAGTCAGCGAACGCGTCCATCGAGCGCAGGTCCACCGCCACAGTGATCGGTCCGCTGAACACCACCGAGTCGAAGCACGCCGTCGCCTGCCCGCCGCCAACCGTCACCGACTCCGTCAGCGTCACGCCACTCACGCAGCCCTGCGCACCGCCACCACCGCCGGCCCTCGCAGGCGGCACGTCGAACGGCAGGCACGCCTCGCCCACACCACCAGCAAGGCAGCTGCACACGCAGTCAGAGAACGACGCCGTCAGTCCATCAAAGCACGCCAGCGCAGCCGCACAGCCGTCGCACGGCACCACGCTCACGGAGGGCAGGCCGGCCATGCGGTAGTCGCCGCTGCTCCGCAGCACCCGGCCGCCGGCACGGTTGCACTGCACCGACACGACGCCGCTCCTGATCGTCAGCCCGGAGACAAGCGTCGCGCCGGTGGCAGTGCAGCGCGCAATCGACACGGTGCCGCCGCTCAGCGTCACCCCCGACAGCGACGCCACAGACGACGCCTCGCCCACCGCCCACACGTCCTGCAGGTCCAGCCACCCGCCGGCATGGATCGTTCCACCGTCGCAGCGCACCAGCGACGACGCAACAGACCCCTCGACGCCCACGAAGCGCAGCACCGAATCAAACACCGCGAGGCGCTCGCCAAGCACAATGCCGCCGCCACGGCTCACTACCGACACGTTCGTCACGGAGAACACCGAGTGGCTCCGCAGACTGAGACGCGACGAGGGCGCCACATGCATCGCGGACGCGGTCGGACCGCCCGACGCCTCAAGCGACACGCCGTCAAGCACCACCGCGCTCGACAGCAGGTCCACGCCGCCGCCAGCGTGCACCGCCGACCCACCCGCGTGCAACGACCTCAGCACAGTGTTGCTCACACGCAGCTGCGTCTGCAACAGCGACGTCGCGTGCAGCACAAGCGGCGACGCCACCACGTCCGTCAGCCCGCTCAGCTGCGAGTAGCGCA
>NW_916352.1:0-1750 GCF_000209065.1 Trypanosoma cruzi
AATTCGAAACAAAAATTTAGACCACAGCGTGTGGTGCAGCAGCCGCTCGAAAACGATTATCCGAGTGCAGCACCGTTGTGGGCAAGATCTCGCGAAATTCCTCCAAGCAGCGGATAGTTCCGGGTTGTTTGGCGTCCAGTGTGTGAACACGCAAACAGACATTGAAAGAGAGTGCCTCAGACCACCACCATTCATAATTCGAAACAAAAATTTAGACCACAGCGTGTGGTGCAGCAGCCGCTCGAAAACGATCCGCCGAGTGCAGCACCCCTGTGGGCAGGAGCTCGCGAAATTCCTCCAAGCAGCGGATAGTTCCGGGTTGTTTGGCGTCCAGTGTGTGAACACGCAAACAGACATTGAAAGAGAGTGTCTCTGACCACCACCATTCATAATTCGAAACAAAAATTTAGACCACAGCGTGTGGTGCAGCAGCCGCTCGAAAACGATCCGCCGAGTGCAGCACCCCTGTGGGCAGGATCTCGCGAAATTCCTCCAAGCAGCGGATAGTTCCGGGTTGTTTGGCGTCCAGTGTGTGAACACGCAAACAGACATTGAAAGAGAGTGTCTCTGACCACCACCATTCATAATTCGAAACAAAAATTTAGACCACAGCGTGTGGTGCAGCAGCCGCTCGAAAACGATCCGCCGAGTGCAGCACCGTTGTGGGCAGGAGCTCGCGAAATTCCTCCAAGCAGCGGATAGTTCCGGGTTGTTTGGCGTTCAGTGTGTGAACACGCAAACAGACATTGAAAGAGAGTGTCTCTGACCACCACCATTCATAATTCGAAACAAAAATTTAGACCACAGCGTGCGGTGCAGCAGCCGCTCGAAAACGATCCGCCGACTGCAGCACCCCTGTGGGCAGGATCTCGCGAAATTCCTCCAAGCAGCGGATAGTTCCGGGTTGTTTGGCGTCAGTGTGTGAACACGCAAACAGACATTGAAAGAGAGTGCCTCTGACCACCACCATTCATAATTCGAAACAAAAATTTAGACCACAGCGTGTGGTGCAGCAGCCGCTCGAAAACGATCCGCCGAGTGCAGCACCGTTGTGGGCAGGAGCTCGCGAAATTCCTCCAAGCAGCGGATAGTTCCGGGTTGTTTGGCGTTCAGTGTGTGAACACGCAAACAGACATTGAAAGAGAGTGTCTCTGACCACCACCATTCATAATTCGAAACAAAAATTTAGACCACAGCGTGTGGTGCAGCAGCCGCTCGAAAACGATCCGCCGAGTGCAGCACCGTTGTGGGCAGGATCTCGCGAAATTCCTCCAAGCAGCGGATAGTTCCGGGTTGTTTGGCGTTCAGTGTGTGAACACGCAAACAGACATTGAAAGAGAGTGTCTCTGACCACCACCATTCATAATTCGAAACAAAAATTTAGACCACAGCGTGTGGTGCAGCAGCCGCTCGAAAACGATCCGCCGAGTGCAGCACCGTTGTGGGCAGGATCTCGCGAAATTCCTCCAAGCAGCGGATAGTTCCGGGTTGTTTGGCGTTCAGTGTGTGAACACGCAAACAGACATTGAAAGAGAGTGCCTCTGACCACCACCATTCATAATTCGAAACAAAAATTTAGACCACAACGTGTGGTGCAGCAGCCGCTCGAAAACGATCCGCCGAGTGCAGCACCGTTGTGGGCAGGATCTCGCGAAATTCCTCCAAGCAGCGGATAGTTCCGGGTTGTTTGGCGTTCAGTGTGTGAACACGCAAACAGACATTGAAAGAGAGTGCCTCTGACCACCACCAT
>NW_916353.1:0-1750 GCF_000209065.1 Trypanosoma cruzi
AGCCCACAGCGGTGTACGCCAGCGCGGATGCGGCAAGAAGCAGCGGGGCACACACCCACGCAGAGCTGCTGAGGCTGCCGTCGATTTCGCGAAGATGTGACGGTGCACGGGTGGTCGTCGTGGTTGGCGCCTCTGTGGTTGTAGTACTGGTGGTGGTGCTGGTGGTGGCTGGCGCAGCGGTCGTAGTGGTCGTGGTCGTAGTTGGCGCCTCAACAGACTTCTCTGGTGCCCTTGGCAGGGTAGATTCCTGACTCTGCGACAATTCCTCACCGCTCCTCACATTTCCTGTCTGCAACACCTCTTGAGTCTGTGCGGACTGATTCGCTAAGCCTGGTGACTCTGGATTATCGCTCGCCGGAATTGGTGTCCCTGGCAGAACTGACGCACCTGTTGTCTGTCCACTGATGGCCGCAACCGCTTTCGTTGGCAAAGAAATTCCTTCACTTCCTAAACCTTCCTCAGCGCTCCTCCCATTTTCCGGTTCCGCACCAGGGCCCTTAACTGATTCCTGTCCCTTATCGAGATCACCTTGCACTTGTGACTGAGAGGACGATGTAATCAGTTCGGTGGATTTGTGGCCATCACTCGCTGTCATGCACACGGACGGGCAGCAGCACAGGGCGAGCACCAACAGGGCGCACAGCAGATGGCACGTCGTCATCGTGAGTGTGGTCGTTCAGTGGTGTGGAGCTGATCTGCACAGTGAGGGACATGGAGAGCAACAGGGGAGACGAGAGGTGCGGCAGACACACACAGAGGGCACACCACATGAGGAGAGGGCAGCAGCCAGGCATGCACCGTACGCCGCACACCACGCACGACACACACTCCAATCCACGGCAGCAGGCACACACAGCCCTGCCGCAACAACACACAGATGGAAGAGGGAGAAGCAAACAGGAGCGGCACACAAGGCTCCACCGCATGCAAATGCGGCGAGAGCGGTCCGTCGTGCCGCACCCCTCACGGAGGGTACACACACACAAGAGGAGGTGCAGCGCACACAGCAACACAAAAGCAAAGTAACAATTAAAAAAGGAATGATCCCCGCACACCACGTGGATTGTTGGTCCACGGGAAGCGCAGCCAACATTCATCACAAAAATAATTCAGTTGCCTTTTGGCCGTCGTTCATATTCAGCGCACACAACTACATGCAGGCACAGTCGCCACCGCAGCAGCAGCACACACACGCAAAAATAAGACACAAAGGATGGGAGGTGGTGTGGAAGACCGTGGTGCTGCTGTCGCTGTCGGCGGTGGTCGCTGTTCCTTTGTCATTGTTGGTGACTGATGTTGTTGTTAATTCTTCCGGCTGTTTGACTGGGAGTGATGTTAAAAAACAATTGTTTCCCTGGCAGTAATTTGATTCCTCTCCTGTCCCGTCGATTTCTGTGCTCGCCGGTGGTGTGGTTGGTCGCTGGAGTCGGCGAGACGCTGACAGGGCTTCCAGCACCATCTGACTGAATTTGGTCTGCTGTGTTCTCGTCCCCAGTCCCACTGCACCAGCTGCTGGGGGCGGTGCAGCGGTCATGCCAGAAGCACCATCAATGGGCTGGGTGTCGGCCGCATCAATCAATGGGTGTGTGCCCGCAATCGACAGGAACTTGCATCGACAGGGAGTTCTGCACCGACGCTCGGGGTGGGGGAACAATGGCGCCAAGCGAAACAGCGCATGCCACCCCGGAAAATCCGCAAGGCTTATTGGCGCGGGCTGCGTTACTGCCGTGGCAAAGGAAATGAATGACGG
>NW_916356.1:0-1751 GCF_000209065.1 Trypanosoma cruzi
ACGGCAGAAAGTTTCGAATTGGAAGATGCAACTGGTGAAAGTATTGTATTACAAGAACAACTTCAACAACAAATAGCTCAAGAACAACAAATGCAACAAATGCAACAACAAAGTCAAGAATAAAAAAAATATTTTTTTATTTTTATAAAAATGTACAGAATAGATGTTTCAGATTTTTATGACTTCCAAGCATTCAGAAATATGTGTCCATTTAGAGACTATAACAAAGCAGTCGAGAATTTGAAACGTTTAGTCATTTATGTTGACTCTGCCCCAGAATGTTATGTTATGAAAGAATGGGATGTTGTCTTTAACAAACCAAGAGCAACAATAGTTTCAGAACAAGAATGTAGACAGAAACTTAAGAAAATAAAAGTCGTACAAGTTGGCATGAAGATGTTAGATGCTTGGGATATCTTATTGTCAAAGTTAGAAGATTTTTCAGTTCGAGGTATAAAGTTCTATACACCTTCTCCAAACTTCTATTCTATCTTCACTGGATATAAATACGAACAAGTAGAATGGAAAGAAAATATTATAGAAGCTTGGTTAGACCATGTCAAAGAAATTATATGCAATGGAAACGAAAGAGTCTATGAGTATATCTTATGTTGGTTTGCAAACATCTTACAACATCCAAGTGCTAAAAATGAAACTGCTCTCATTATAATTGGAAAACAAGGAACTGGTAAGAATACTTTCTTTACAGATATCTTATGCAAACTGTTAGAAGGTTATTCGAACCCTAATATGACAAACTTAGAAAACATCTGCGGTAAATTTAACTCTTCTATTGAGAATATGAAACTTATAGTTTGCAATGAACTTCAAAGTATAGATACAACAAAAGTTTTGAACTCAGATGCTTTGAAGAGTCTTATAACAGACAAAGTTGGAGTTGTTGAAAGAAAGTATAAAGACCAAAGAGTTTGTGAAAATGTTGCAAACTTCATTATGGTTTCAAACAATGCTGTTCCGATGAAGTTAGAAAGTTCTGACAGAAGATATGTAGTTGTCAGAACGTCAGATTCTCATATGCAAGATACAGAATATTTTGACGACTTAGCAGAAACTTTGACATCTGACTTTTACAACCACTTGTTCTCATATTTCATGACATTAGATATTTCTAAGTTCAATCCAAGACAAATTCCACATACCGAAGAGAGACAAACATTGTTAGAAGCAAACAAGAGTGTATATGAACTGTTCATAGATGAAACTGACTTTGTGTCATTAGATGAAAGGTCATTGTACGATTCGTATAAACAATATTGTCAAGAATATGGTTATATGACAGATTCTAAACGAACATTCTTGGCAAATGTCAAAAGTCTTTTAGATGTTCAGAATGGTGTATATACAAAGAAAAATTTTTCTGAGTAAATTTTAAAAAAAAATATTTTTTTATCCGATAGAAAAGATGACAAAATTCATCTCAGTAAACAAGTACATGTCAGGACTTAAAGAAGAACTAGACCCATTCACATATTTGAATGTTTACTTCTACCATTTTGAAAAGTCTTCATTCAGCAAAGTTTGGAACATCGAACCAGTTAAGTTTGCTATTGTGACTAAAAATGGTGCGAAATTTGAAGACTTAGACATAGAAGGTTTGTTAACAGTCAAAGAAAGTTTTGACAGAAGGTTCTCAAACCTTAAAGAAGGCAAAGCATACAAACTTGTTATACCTTATGAACCAAAGAAAGCAGACGACTATGAATATTATGAGTCTAAAGTTGTAGAAGTCA